>NC_056739.1:947374655-947404655 GCF_019279795.1 Protopterus annectens | reverse complement strand
AATGTAAGATCCTGTTAGTGATTTATATCTTAAATGTTTTTCTCCATTTATGGACTCTAGGTCCTCTTCTAGTGGTCACAAAAAACACTACCATGGTATAGTACCTGAACAGGAAAGGGGGTACAAGTTCACGAGTGGATGCTCCATGCAGTGGTCTTTCAAGACTTGATCCAGATGTGGGGAACACCTCATGTAGATCTGTTCATCTCCTTTCAAAACATACAACTAAATAAATTCTGTTCATTACATCCTTGCAGTCATGCTTAGAAGACAGACAGACACGCTATCATTCTCATGACGTTTCAATCCTTTCAAATGATTCCCAAGGCATATCTAAAGATTCAAAATGGATTAGCAAAGATCATTGTGGTAAGCCTGTTTTGGCAGAGGCAGTGTTGGTTCTCCCTTTTAATGGAATTGGCAAGGGGCAATGACAATAAGTTTCCTTTTAAACTAGATCTGCTCATGCAGCATCAGGGGTGAATGGTACACACCAACTTAGAGCAATAGTAACTGAAAGCCTGAATGATTCGGTCTTGATATTTTTAGTAACTTATTCCATGAGGTTGTGCAGCAGATATTTAAGGAGTCAGAAAAACCTACTAATAAAATATTTTGTTTTAAAGTGGAAGAGGTTTTCTAGGTGGTGCCTAGCCAATAACAGAAGATCCAAAAGGGTTTCAACCTCTCTGGTTTTAAAATATTTGTGTGAGCTGCTTAGAGATGGTTTGTCTTATGCTTCTATGTAAGTGCATTTTTCAGCCATCTCAGCTTATCTGTCCATGGATTTCCATCTTTCATCTGTTTTTGTGTTCAAACAGTTTATGAAAGGAGTGCTGCATGTGTGACTCCCTCAAAAGCTATTTCCTCACCCCCAGGATCTCAACTTTGTTCATGAAAAATTTACTTTACCTCCTTTTGAATCTGCCACTCAGGCATTAGCAAGGTGAGTCTATGAGCTGCAAGCTCTCATGATGGGCCATCTCTGTGTGATTTTTGACAAGGACAGGGCTGTGTAATGCACTAATCCATCAGCCATGCTTACAGCTGTTTCTGAATTTACCTTGAATCAAGATGCATCCTCTCAGTGTTCTATCCTAATCCACAAAACAAGGGGAAACATATTCTACATTCCTTGGATGCACAAAGGATGTTCAGGTACTATTCCTGATGGAATGCTGTACAGCTGTTTACCTCCTATGTGGGGGCTAAGAAAACTCACCCTGTCTCTAAGGAAACTATTGTATGAAGTTTGCCCTCTGCTATTGTTTTCTGTTACACTTACCATGGAAAAGCTCTTGGAAAAGAGTGAATTCTAGAACCATTTTACAAGGAGTAACATGATCATCTGTTCATACTTTCACAAAGCATGACAGACTGGATTTATTTTCAAAGTCCAGAGCAGGGCTTGCTAGGGTCATTTTCCAGGGGCTCTAGGATCTTTATACTTTGACCTCTCAGTTAGGGTAGGCTTTGGAAATCCACCTAAAATGAAAATGAATTAGTGGAAATGATGAACATATTACAATTGTGCAAGTCCTGCTTACCTGTAATAGTAGATGTTCAGATTACTCACTGCCTTAATGGTAGCACCTATCCACCATCCCCCAGATTGTGCATAGTTAAGTGAAGTTCAACTTCTTTAATTCAGTTGTCGCTGGAGTTGATTTCTATATGGTATTGTGATTGGCTGCAAATTTACTCTTGCTAGATGATTCTGGCTTCAGGAACTTTTCTATCTTTCTTTGTGGCAGCAAAACAGCCTGAACTTTTACTTCCTATGACAGCTGAGGACTCCCCTCTCAGGATATGCTCATCACATCAGCTGTCACAGGAAGGGAAGGCAGTCTGAGCTTTTGAAGACTGGCCAGTACTGGGTTACTGTGGCAAATAACCCAAAATGCCACTAAGGCAGTGAGGAATTTGAACATCCATTGTTACATGCAAGGAGGACTTCCACAACTGTAATTCATGTTTTGACTGTAGCAATGAAAAGTGGCATAAATCTCTATATTCCCAGTTTAAAGATAAACTTTGGAACACCCATTATTTGTTTGATATTAGCTCTGTTTAGCAATGCTAAGATTGCTGTCATGTTGAGATGAGATGAATTAAGTTGTCAGTTGATGAAATTTGCTACAACCCATTAAAGAGACTAGTATATGGATGTAAAAATAAGCATAAAGGTTGACAGACTAAATTGCTGGTAGCCATTTGAAATATCGGGACATTCTAGAGCGAGTCCTGAAAGATGGAGACAGAATGGCCAAAAGACCAGACTTAAATATATTAACTTCGAGATGACATTTCTTGAATATTCCCTTTTTTCCAACAGATGGCAATCTCAGCCTTGGTATATATAAGTTCTGGGATGTTGGTGGGGGGGGGGGGGCTGACCCTCCTGCTAAAAGTAGTTTATGGAGAAGATTGATTTTCAAGATTTGCTATTCCCCAGTATTTTTGGTCTTTTTTAATGGCTTTTCAGCACTCGACATTTCAAGTGCCAACATTTCAATAGGGAGCAGAATTTTTGAATATACTAAGATAAGGATAGACAAAACTGCACATTGCTAATATGGAATTCTTAGTTTAAACAGTAGTAGATACTCATGGCTCAAACAAAGAAGTACAATGTGTATATTATTGGTTCGATTGTGAAGCTGTGAATGGGACCACATTGGAATATGTTGATCACTTAAATGAAAAAAGCTCTAGCCAATTGTCAAATGTTTTAGTTAAATTCAGATATACACAGTTTCTAAGCATTACAATATTTAAGTAATAGCTTGTAGATGCAGGCTTATAATAAAGAAGAACACAGCTTCATAAAGATCCTGCTACATGAGAATTTCCAGATAATAAATGAATCTGTATTAAAACAATTGTTAAAAACTTAACAGTCACCAGCAGTACTGGCTGATTAGAACAGAATATTCTTGCTGTGCTCTGCTCATAATTTTTATCTTGTTTACTTTCAGTCTTCAGTTGTTTACTTTCTGACTCTGAATTACTTAGTCAGGTAGTGTTCTTGGCTCTCCAGCGAACATGGGGCTTAAACAAATAGGAAAACCTAGTTAACAAAATAAATAAATGCAGTTTGATGAAATGTAGACAGAGTGTTAAACCTGAGTGCCACAAAATCATTAATAACATGTCCCAAATTAATTTCAATAACATTAGTGAGAACACATTATGTGTTGTATAGCGCTTTTTTATAAAGCGTGTTATACATGCAGGTTTTCCTGTAATATACCTCTGCTACTTGCTGTAGCCCAGATTTTGGTAATTTATTTTACTAACAATATTACTCCCTTTCCTTACTTACTCTGTTCATTCAGTCCTCCGCCACTCCTTCTCTGCTGACCTGCTCAGACTCTCCTCTCAGCTGTTTTACTTCAGTGTACTCTCCACTTCCTATAATATAATTCATTGCATTCCTGCATTGTCTGCCCCTTCTTGCTTGTCCTTTTCCCCTTGCTATTAACCTGCTTCTGACTTTTTACATATTCACTTCACTGCATGTTAACCTCTCTCTTTTACGTAATTACTAAGATAGATAGTTGTTCCATTTGCTTGTATTTTTGACCTTCCTTGCTCTTCCCTTCTTTCATAAGTGGTAAACCCCATCCACCCCCTCTGTATTACCAGCACCAAAGAAAATACGTTTGGTTCTAGAAATCCTGACTCTTGCCATCCAATACTTCAGTGCTATTGTAGAAAGCAGAACTGGCTTCCATTTAACTCAACATATGCATGTGGTTTTAGCTTTGTGGAATGCTATTATCATTTACAGTGTTATTTTAACCTTTTAATTTTTGCTCCCTGCAGTTACTGAGCTGTACATCACTGGGGCTGACAAGTCTCTCCCCTTCCATCTATTTCTCCATACCCTCTGCTCTATTTTTGTTACCAGTAGTATTTTTTCCCATAAAATCATTATTTTTTGTTTCATACCAGCTAGGTTTGGTTCCACCCTTAATATCTATTACAATACAAGAGTCTCTGGACTTACCGGTCCAGCTCTTTCCACATTGTTGTTTGCAGGCTTAAGCTTTGAACAAGATGTAGCCCTCCAGCCCAAATATCCCTACTCAAAACTGTATTAAGGAATCCCATCAGCTAGAATTTAATCTCTCCCTATCTCCACATACTCTATTAAAAAACTCCTTCAGAACCTAAAGCCTAATTCTGCCGACAATATTCCTGCAAAATTCCTTAAGATTACTGCTGATGCAGTAGCCTACCCAATTAGTATCCTTATCAACAAGTCCATCCAGGAATCCTATGTCCATTGCTTTGGAAAAAGGCTGTTATCCTCCCACTTCATAAAGTTGGCCCATTCCCTGAAACTAAAACTAGAGTCCTGCTAGAACAAGATTGCCAAATTTCCTACAGGCAGTCACCACTTCTCCCATCATTGCATTGCCTTAAGGAAACTACAATGGCTAGAATTCCCTCATTACCTATTACTCATTCAGCTAACCAACTCACATAAACGTATCCATAAACCACAAGACTGCCCTGCCCTTAGCTCCTTACTTGCCCCCTACACCCCTCTTTGGCCACTACAATCAGAACACCAACACTTACTCCAAATTCATAAATCAAACTAACCTGCAGAAAAACTCTTATACTCCTGGATCATTGCTAGATTATGGAATATATATATAAAATAAAAAGTGATAGTAGTTACTAAGCCCAAAGACATTGAACGAATACTAAAGCTAAATTATTAAGACTAGAAAGTAATTTGAGTGATAACAAATTATGTTAGCTAAAGAACAGCAAACATAGATTTTTACATTGTAGTTTGGCTGACTGCTGATTTAATCAGATAAAACAATAAAAAGGTTGATGACATAACTCTCTTACCATCAGTCTATTATGCCCAGATGTATATTCCTACTCCAAATTATCTTTAGTGGTATACTGTTGAGAAACTCAACAGAATATGCATATAGCAATTTATTCTCTGCATGTAAGAAAATCTCATGATTTATAATCAATCAAACAAGAAAGCCATATAATTTATCAGCCTGTTAACTGTTCATTTGTTAGTTGACTTTTTTACAGTTGTTATCCATTTATGAAGTCCTTTACCACAGTAGTGTAGTCTCTTAAATAAACTGATTCGACGGCATACCACAAATTGCATTTTAGTTTGATACCCTTTAATACATAATAAATATACACTTTATTTAAGACTGTTAACCCACATAAAATGCAATAGTCCTCTTCCATTTTCACATAAATTGTTATTTTCTCCTCTTTCATGGCAGAATATAGTTTGTTTTAGTTACCCTAGTGTGAAAGTAACAGCTCTTCTTTTTTGTTGCTTTAATGACTTCTCAGTGTTGCTTCGTTTATGGCTCTATATTCTCATCCATGTTTATTATGACTGTCCTTAAATTTTACCTCTTTTATTTATTTATTTATTTATTGTTGTTTATTTATTTTTTCATACTGTGGTTGCATTTTTCCTTCAGACTTTTTGCTGTAAATGATTAATGCCCTCTGGATAAAGTCAGTTACCAAAAAGCATGCACAAATAGGAAAGCAAGTTTACCGAAGATAGATTATGCTGTTCTGAGTGGTTCAAAGCAAAACAAAAGCTTTACTGTTGCAATATAAATTGTGGATGTTACTCTGAAACCAGATTACAACAGGAATGTATAATTAACAGAGTATCCTTAACCATGCTTATCACACAGGTGCCCATTAAATGTTTTGATTGAACATAAATGAAAGAAACTGTTAATCATCTGTTTTTCTCTCTTCAAGCATATCAGTACATTAGATACTACGGATGTTAAGACAGTTTAAGAAATGTATTTTGTCATGAACAGCTGTGCTCTAATTTAAAAAGCAATGTCTGACAAACAAACAAGTTGGCAAAAACAGTCTATTGCTGTCCAGCATATTATTTATCTGTCATGTTTAGATTTCATTTCTGGGTGCATTTTACTAGTAGACTCATTTTCTACATTGATGGGACTGTTTACTTCATGCTGGCAAGCATATGCTCAGTAATTCCCTTTGCAAGTCTTTGCCATTTTGTCAATTTCTCCTGATGTCTTCTATACTTTTGAACAATCTGTTTTGTCCCAATGGAGTTTCATTAATGTGGCCTGCATTGAAGCACTTTGGGCAGAATATTCAAGTCATAAGAATTTCCTCTGATATTTCATTGAGGAATCTCTTGGATGAATGACAAGACCTGATATCTTAGGAAAGAAGCAAAATGCATTCAGCTGTCAATGAACTGATAGAAGCTTTTGGCTGCAGATGCTCCTACAATATGTTCCTTATTGCTTTAGCTCTACGTTAATGATGCGGTCACATGACTGCAAATCTTCTAGAATATTTGCAAAGTTGCAAATGCACAACTAGTAGCAAGGATTAATTTAATCCCCCAGACCTCAGCACTATGTCAGCATTAAATGAAAAGCAATATGGCATTTATGTATTTATTTTTCATCCATTCAGTAATTCCTTCAGTCACTTATTTTTATGTATTTAATTATCCACTATAGACATTATCGAGCAAAGAGATTTTATATATATATATATATATATATATATATATATATATATATATATATATATATATATATATATATATATATATATATATTTGTGCATATGAAGGACTGTATTAATAGAAACTGTTGTTTACCATTTTAATTATTAATCTTTAAAAAATGTATACAAGCTTTTACATATATAAAATAAAAACACTCAAGTTTTATAGTCTGGTTGTTCTTCATACGTTGTAACAAAATAACAAGCTGGAAGTTTTTAAGTTTTATTCAGAGGTTACATTTTGTTTAGTTCATGTTAGGATTTGCTTGTATTTTATTTACTGCAGCTTTCATTGTGATCTTGTGATGTATGTATAACAGATGCCCTGCCTGCTAATTGACTGAAGCAGATCCTATACCATAACCCCTGTTTAAACAGCAATAGACACTGATATCATATAGGTAGCTGACCTTCTGATTATTAACAAACTTTGCAAAACAAACCATAAATGTTATGGCACTATGGTTGCTGCAGGAAACATTTAGGTAGGCAAGATGCATAGTGCTGGAAATGGCACACTGGTCATGATATGTTTGCATGCATATCTGAGAAACATGATTCATAAAACAGTGAATGCTCATTACTCATGTGGACCTATATACAGTCATTAGTATCTCATTATGGAAAGAGAGAGGGGTTGAATGTCTTTAAATGGCTGCATCATTTTTATTAGCTAATATTACTGTTGTTCCAAGATAGAATGCATATCTGTATTTGTGTAAACTGTGTGGATGATTGGTGTAACAAGGCTATAAATTAAAGTGTTATTATTAATATGGATGATGTTAGGCTGCCAATCAGGCTCAGGCATCTTATGTTCAACAGCATTTGACATTTAGAATGACAGTCTTTTTATGGGTGCTTTTCAAATGCATTCATTCTCACTCCATGCTACATTATTCTGTGTCTCAACTAACTACTTGGTTCTTAGTACTGATAACTGTACAGCTTTATTTGCATAGCTGCTATATGCTTGTTTTTGGAAAGTAGATGCTTGTGGTTTGATTTTCAAAGGGCATTGTATTTTTTAGTTTAGCAACCATGTACGGTGCAAAACTTTTAGGGTGTTCATAGATATTGTATACTGTGGCGTACGATAACTGAGTCCATCATTAAATGTTCATAGTCTGAAAATTAGCTTGTTCCATAAAAGTGAATTATGCTAAAGCTAAAATATGAACAAAGGAACTAGCCAGGAAACAATCATTACATCTTGTCTATGTCATATCCATAATAACAGTGTTCCCACTATACACAGACTATATAAACAGTGGCATAGTAGTCATTTTCATCCATACATAAAATAAAAGTATTTCCTTTCAGGCACACTGCACACAGTTCACCACAGCAGTGATCATGTCCTTGTATGGAGAAAATGTGTGAGAGTTGCAGTTACATCTTCACGAATTCTTTAAAGACTGCATAAGTGACACAGTGACCGTAAGTATTTACAGTGTCGGTGATGCAGATACTCTGAGGTCCAGGGAGTTATTCTACAGATCCAGAACATACTGTCCCATGTTATGCTTCAAAAGAATATAGTATGTAAAAAAAAAAAAAAAAAAACAAGATGGCTGTCAGTCATATACATAAACTGTGGAGATACACGGACTTGTCAGTTTCTGCTGTTTGTCCTTCAGGAGGAGAACATAAGTAAAACAAATTTTATAAAACATAGTTAGGTTATGAGTCAGATAAAGGGCCTATTTCATGTGTGCTGATTCTTAAAGGGTTTGTTGACATTGTTTATGAGTGGGTAGTGCACTTGTTACAACAAAATGCAGACAACAGCTGCCAGTTAAGGACATGGCGTTATAGACAGCTCCTATGACAACAGAATAAGTGGATGCACAGAGTCCTCTCTAGGCACAAAACTGTCAGTGGAAAATAAGGAACTACAAATGTAATGACAACTGTACATGTGCTAATGCATGCGCTTTGCTAAGAGTATATAGGCATAATATAAATAGTGAAAAATATATAAATGAATGCTAAAATATACTTAAGTATCGATGTACACATAAAGCCAGCATATAGACATGCATAAATATAAAATTATGAAATTGTAAAAAAAAATATATATATAAGCGCATGCATTCGCACATGTACCCATTGGTATCAAGTCAGATGTATTTTATATATATATTTTTTATAGATATATTTTATATATTTTTCTATGCATGTTTTAGCAGAATTATTAGCTTGGATAAGGAATGTGTGATATATGATATTCTTATTGCATTATTTAGTTTTATATTTTTTATTTTGCATTGGCAACTGTGTTTCTCTTTAATTAACAATGATTAGGGTAATTGCCTGCATCATCATGTGACTGTTTCAAGTATTTAAGAAAGTGTGGAATTTCAACAGTTGTCTGATGAAGGGGTTGATCCCTAAAAGCGCTAACCTGTGTACTGTTTATACTGTTCTACTTAAATAAATCTCCTAGCTGTGATACTGTCGGTGTTTCTTTACGTTTGTAGTTCCTGTGACAACAGGTCTGTTTAGAGAATTATAGTATGATGACTATGAATGCCATGACAGTGCTCTAGTTGTGTCACATAATCTGTGTCATGCTTGAGAGTGATTTAGGACTGTTTCAGCCTGCTCTGTCCTGATACTATTATTTTAATAATGGAACTCGTTGTTTGAAGTTCTTCTATTAGTGGATGCTTGGTGCTGGAGTCAGGATTGGGTAAGTGACATTACAGTGTTTCTGTGCACTACGCTGCACATTGGGATGTATTTTTCAATCTGTTCACTAAACAATATGTTCTGCTTTCTGCACTGATGTATTGCTGATGTTATTGCTCAGCCAGTGTGTGCTGAACACAGCATCTAATAATGTGATTTCACTTAAGTTCTTCCAGTTTATGCATACATAATATTTGGAGGTCACTCCACAGCTTACACCTGTAACTACATGAGTGTAAATCATGGTCCATGCTGTGGAGCCAAATTTTCATATCTTCTACATACCTGAATGAGTCCATATATCTAATAATGCGTGGCATCACTCCAGGGTTGGCCATGTACCAGCCTATGAATTTGTGGGAAATATCTTTGAATCTTGGCAGACATTTTCTAAATACTGCCAAATATTCAGAATCAAGCAATTTTCTCTGATAAAATGTTACTTCAGTATAAGCATTACTGACTGAATATGATTAATTAAGTAGAAGGGAGCTTCGTCACTATGGAAAAGGTAAGATATGCTAGTCAGAACAAAGCCATGATAGAAAAGTAGGAAGGAATATGTAAGGTGATAGATCAGGGTGTACAGTACAAGAAACTATGCCAGTAAACAGTAGTGTGGAATATGAATAGGGTAAACAAGAACAAGGGGAACAAATCAAAGAATATTGACAGAGTAGTTTGTACTTATTTATTCTACTTTATTTTAATTTGTTAACCTGTATAGGGCTCTGACTTCAATGGATTTCTTTTACGCTCATCCTTGGGTTATAAAACACAGAACAAATAGAACAGATATGAATGTATAACAGAATAGATCTGTACAAGATTATATTGGAAGTAAGGCAAGTAAGCAAAGTCTTCAATATTATCAGCTGTCTAGAGATGCTCGTCCAATCATGAATAGACTTAGAGACCTGCATGTTTTATATATACTTCTATCTATCCATCTATCTATATAATATAATATAATATAATATAATATAATGTAATATAATATAATATAATATAATATACAATATAATTTGATCAAAAGTTTGTTTGTTTGTTTGTTTAATTTGACTGTTGAGGCTGCCCACTAAAATGTGCTAGCCCGTGTAACTGATTTATTACTGTTTCTGCATTTTCTGTGTGTTTCTATCTAAAAACAAAAAAATAATCCTTGTTTTACCACCTCTCCTCGACTAGTTTAGACCAGTTTACAGGCATTGCTGTATTCTGGGCTGTGGTGTAGTTCCTGTGTTGTCCATTACCTTACTTGGATAGAAGGAAGTTTCTTTGCTCACCAGTGGGAGTGGGGAGCCTTGAGCAGCCCACCTGTCCCTGTAGGAAGTGACCTCAGCACAAGAGCTGTAGTAATTGGTTGTTTTGGACCATTTCTAGCTCTTTTGAAGTTCCCTGTTTAAAATCTGCATTTGCACGGCTTTGCACGGTTGTGCGCATAGCTCAGCGCCGGTTAAACAAGATTAAACTTCTTCTGGCTCTGCCAAGTCTGCTCTTCAAATTTTCCCTTAAGGAAGCTCTACTCTTAGTATAATCAGACTACTCGCTATATTATAAGCCTAGCACTTGTTCTCAAAACTTCTCTACTATGTAAGCACTCTCGTACTAAGTAAGCACTACATCCACCTACCACCCCTGTGAATATCCACTTCCCTTAAAGGCACACCACTCCCTTATACTGTTCTAGCATGTCGAGTGGTAGATTACTAGCATCATCGCCAGTTCAGCTGGTTAATCTGGGTATCTTGAGACAATGCTACAATTGTCTCATGTACACAGACAACCCTCTCCTCCTCCTAACAAACAGAAATACATGTGAGAGATGCAACTATACAGCCAAACTGGAGGCTGAACTCTCTCAACTCAGGGCTGGCATGACCAGACAGGAGGAGATGGTAACCACACACACAACAAACCCAGTCCCACATAGACTTGCCACAACTGCAAACCAAACACATAAAAACACAAAGACATACTTGGAGGCTCTAATAAAAAACTTACCAAAACAACAGAGGCTCCCAAAGCAGACATCCAAAAATCCACCACCTCAAAACAGAACACATGCAACACATACTTCAATAAATCAGTGTGTCAATCAATCACAGCCCTTAAGGCCAAACACCATGCCTGATACACTAGAAATAGGTGACTCTATAGTCAGACACACTGATGTCCCGCTTACCAGGCTGAACAAGGAGAGGGTGACTGTGAGCTGCTATCGGGAGCTAGGATCCACCACATAACACACGCAGTCAGGTCACTCCAAAGCAAGTACAAATATGACTCCGTCATTGTCCATGCTGGCGTGAATGACCTGAGATGTACCTCCCTGGACTACATGAAAAGAGACATAGAGGAGCTCTCTGATTATGTAGCCCAGGCTGGTATGACCCTGACCCTGAGCAGCATCTTGCCCTCACCAAGAATGATGCCACAATACAAAGACAAGATGATCAGCTTTAATAATTGGCTCAAGTACTGGTGACATTCTAAGGGGATCCAATGTCTGTCTGCCTGGGATGACATGTTGGACAAGCCACGCTGCTTTGCAAGGGATGGCTTGCACCTGTCACCACTGGGCTTCCGGATATTGGCTAAGGTTCTTGCCACCCCCATAGTGCCTTTTTTAGGCAAGGCGCAAAAGACAAACCCACCTCCTTAGAAAACAAAAATGGAAAAAAATTAAGGGTAATGCTGCTCAACGCCAGAAGTCTAAATCTCAAGATGCAGGCACTCGATGCACTCCTCAGTATGGAGAACATTGACGTCTGTGCAGTAACTGAAACCTGGTTCAAGGCTCCTGAGAGCACCCCAGCGCTACCAGGCTATACCTCGTATCATGCTTTTCGGCCCCAAAACCCGGACCGAACCACAAAGGGAGGGGGAGTGTCCATATTCATCAAGGACACCCACACCTCCAGGTTAGTAGAAACACATGAAGCATCGGAGACCATACAGGTGCAACTAACCATAGGCAAAACTGCTATACAACTGGTAGCATGTTACAGACCACCCTCCCAATCTCAGGAACCCCACTCAGCCTTCCTGAAGACATTGGAGAATATGAATGTATCACAAAATACCATCATACTGGGAGACTTCAACTATCCAAACATAGATTGGGTACATTATTCTAGCCCTAACACCCTAGCCCAAAGGTTCCTGGAATTCATAAATTCAAATGCACTGGAACAACTAATCACCTCTCCCACTAGGGGAGATAATATACTAGACCTGATCATCACAAACAACGGGACAAAATGCTCCACAGCGGAGGTATACCCCTCACTAGTGAGATCTGACCACAAACTAATCACCCTGGATATACATATCCCACCTCCACCCCCAGCACAAAAGACCACAGTGAAAAACTTCTCAAAAGCAGACTTCACTCTTCTTAAGACTAAGATGGTATCCTTTAAACCCACTGGGTCAGTGGATACCACATCCCACAATGCCGAATCCTTCACAAATGCTTTCTATGAACATCTCCAAGAATGCATGGATCATGCAATCCCAAATAAATCCAAGTCCCTCTCCACCAAAGGCAAGCGTCCTGTCTGGTGGACCTCAGCCATTAACAAATTGTATAACAAAAGAAGGAAGCTACTGCATGACAGAGCAAAATCCCATAAAGGGAAGACATCTCTGATCAACACTAGCAGAAAACTACATTCTCTCATAAAAACATCCAAGGCCAACTTTGAGAGAAAAATGGCTAAGAACACTAAAGATAATCACAAAGCCTTCTTCAGTTATGTTAGAAACCTGGGCGGAAACCCTCAGATATGCTCAGAGTTAGTTCACAACAACAAAAATACACTGAACCCACAGATATTGCCAACATTCTGGCTGACAGGTTCAGTGCAAATTTCTCCCCTCCCTTACCCCCAAAAGAAGAAATACTTATCCCAGCTGAATGTAATCTCCCTGTCATCTCAGATGTCCAAGTGAGAGCCGCCCTCAACAAAGCTAAAAACGCAGCATCAATGGGACCTGACGGTATCCCAGGTTGCGTGCTACGTGAACTCCAAGAGGAGCAAAACCCACACATAAAAATGCTATTTAACCTTAGCCTTACTACAGGATATGTACCTGAACACTGGCATACAGCAACAGTGGTCCCACTTCACAAAGGGGGTACCTCTACAGACCCTGGGAACTACCGCCCCATAAGCTTAACCAGCCTGGTCTGCAAAGCTATGGAAAGAATCATTATGGAACTCATAAACAGAGACATTGGGGACCTACAGACACTTGACCCCACCCAGTTCGGCTTTGTAAAGGGCAGATCCTGCCTTTTGAACCTGGTTGACTTTTTCGAAACAGTCACTAGAGCCATTGATGAGGGCAAAGCAGTCCATACAGCCTACCTGGACTTGGCTAAGGCCTTCGACACAATACCCCACTCAGGCATCATAGATAAGCTCAACAGCTTAAACGTAAACCCTTATGTCACTAGATGGGTTGCAAACTGGCTAAAGAACAGAACCCATAAAGTTAAAATTCCTGGAGCAATGTCAGACTCAAAGCCAGTCACAAGTGGTGTCCCACAGGGATCTGTCCTGGGACACCTCTTGTTCGGCATTTATTTCTCAGATGTTAAGGCAAACATGGGAGGGTTGTGGCTGACAAAGTTCGCAGATGACTGCAAACTAGGCACCATAGTCGATGCACCAGCGGACACATACATCCTACAAAAAGGCCTCACAGAAACGAACAACTGGTGCCGGAGTCATGGCCTTAAACTAAATGCCAAAAAAGGTATAGTCATCCCCTTTGGGAAAAACAAAGTACCCACAAATTATCACATAGACAGCAACCCACTGAGTATGGAAAAAGTAATCACAGACCTAGGGACCCAAGTCGACAGCGACCTCTCATTTGACACCCACGTTGCCAAAGTGGTTAGAAAAACATTCTACCTTGCACACCTTATCATGAAGGGATTCACATCCAGATCCAAGGATGTCATTGTACCCCTATACTCCTCCCTCATCAGACCCATGATTGAGTACAATGCCCCATTTGGTATGTACCTCACACAGCATTTGCAACAGCTGGAGAGACCACAAAAGTACCTCACCAAGAGGATCAAGGGTCTCCAACATATGTCTTATTCTGCCAGACTAAAGAAACTCCAGCTCTATTCAGTAGCATACCGCCTGCTCAGAGGTGATCTCTGCCTGACGTACAAGGCCATGTCCAATCAGGAACTGATGGACATGCTCCACCTCAAAAAATCCAAATCCATCAGGACCACAAGAGCTAAAGACTTAAACCTCGGCACATGTATGAATAGGACATGCTGGAGGGATATATTCATAACCCAGAGGCTTCCCATGCTCTGGAACAAGATCACAGTTCATGTTAGGCAGAGCCCCTCACTGGCTCTCTTCAAGAGAAATCCTGATGAGTGGATGGGAGATTGTAAGTTTACCCCAGGGGTCACATCTGTGTCACTACTAGACAGGGCCACAGTAAACTAATTCTATTACATAAGGGGACCTGTTACTACTAGACAGAGGCACAGTATTCTAAATCTATTCTGTGCACTTTCGTACCATTTCATGGGGTGGCGAAAGCCACACCACTATGGCTAGGCTTACAAATGCCCCAGGGCAGATAGCCTAGTACTAAACTATGAAACTATGAAACTATAATACAATATAATACAATATAATATAATATAATTACTTGGATACAAGGAAGAGAAAATAGTAGAAGCTTTGGCAGGTGCCTTTCAAGGCTGGAGGCAGTAAGGGGAAATGGGAAGGGTAGAGACTAATGGAGAGGGAAGTATTTCAGAGATAGAAAGAGAGCGAAAAAAGATGGAGGAGGAGGAAAACAGGGATGGAAGTAGGCAGGTTTTATAAGTAGTGCTGATTACATGTGCTGTTCATTAGGGGAAAGCAGAGGTGAGAGGGACCTGGAGGACACAGGGAGGGCTAAGTAACTGCAGGGTTCTGAAAGTAGTTGCAGTTTGCTTTCCTAAAATGCATTTCTTGAGCTGAGTCTGGAATGTTTTGACTGTGGATTTCTTTCAGGAAGGTAGATGGTATGGGGACTAGCACTGAAACAATGTGTAAATGGTGCCTTGTAGGCTATTAGTTTATATAGCTTGCAGTGCTTGAACTTAGCTGGATCTAACAGTGTAGTTCAAGATTTGGAGAGTTAGACGGCAAGCCATAAAAGTGAATGAGTTTTCTTGTAATTGATTAGGGCATGGGAACAAAGCAGTAATCTGGACCTCTGAAAGACCTCAGGCATTTCACTTTAGGTATACTGTGCAGTGCTGCTACCTTTTGGTGTCCAGGGTGATGAACCCACAAAGGCATACTACGTGAAGGATTTACAGATTTTTCTTCTAGACAACAACTATTATAGGAAGTCTGTACTGAAACTGATTTAGAAGAGCTCTAATAAAATGAGCTATTCTTTGAGATGTGTGGTTCTTCCTTTTTGCAGAAAGAAGTGAGATATATTTTATTCTCAAAGTGTGTTAATTTTAGCTTCACTAGTGGAGATGTGGTGCTTAGAATCAGGATGTGGTTAAACCGGATTCACTTCATAACACTGAAAGCTCAAAACACTGAAACTCAAAACACTGAAATCAAAACACTGAAACTTCAAAATCTTGAAAACTCAAAACACTGAAACTCAAAACACTGAAAACACATATCATACATATACTGAGTTTAAACAACATAAATCATAGCACTTTACACCAAGTGTAAACAGAGGGGCAAACCCCCCTGCTCCCCCCATGTGGGAGGCTGTGCCCCCACACCCCCTGCTACACTTATATATATATATATATATATATATATATATATATATATATATATATATATATATATATATATATATCAACTCCAACATTGCACTTATAGGTTCATAGGTTCATAGGTTCATACTAGGCTATCTGCCCTAGGGAATTTATAAGCCTAGCCAGAGTGTGTTTGCTTTCGCCACCCATTTTAAATTAATTTTGCTATGCCCTTTTTCGAGGTTAGTATACTGTGCCTCTGTCTAACAGTGACACAGAAGTGATACCCGGGGTAAACCTACGATCTCCCATCCACTCATCAAGATTCCTCTTAAAGAGAGTCAATGAGGGACTGTGCCTAACCTGGACTGGGATTTTATTCCAGAGTGAAGGGAGCCTCTGGGTTATGAATCTGTCCATCCAGCATGTCCTATTTATTTCAGTGCTGAGGTTCAAGTCTCTCGAGCATGTAGCTCGATGGGATTTGGATTTTCTGAGGTGCAGCATGTCCATTAATTCCGGGTTGGACATGGCTTTATATGTCAGGCACAGATCGCCTCTGAGCAGGCGGTATGCCACTGAGTAGAGCTGGAGTTTCTTTAACCGGGCAGCATATGGCATCTGTTCGAGCCCTCTGATCCTCTTGGTGAGGTACTTTTGGGGTCTTTCCAGTTGCTGCAGGTGTCTGGTAAGGTACATCCCAAAAGGGGCATTGTACTCAATTATGGGCCTAATGAGGGATGAGTAAAGATGCACGATGACCTCCCCTGATCTAGATGTGAATCCCTTCATGATTAGGTGGGCTATATAAAATGTTTTTCTAACCACTTTGGCCACGTGGTTGTCAAATGAGAGATTGCTATCAACTTGGGTCCCCAGGTCCCTAATTACTTCTTCTGTACTTAATGGATTACCACCTGTGTGGTAATTTGTGGGCACTTTGTTTTTGCCAAAGGGGATGACTATACACTTTTTGGTGTTCAGCTTGAGGCCATGGCTCTGGCACCAGTTGTCTGTTTCTATGAGGCCCTTTTGGAGGATGCTTGTGTTGGCTGGAGAGTCGATTATGGTGCCCAGTTTGCAGTCATCTGTGAACTTGGTCAGCCACAGTCCTTCTGTGTTGGCCTGTACCGCCGAGAAATATATACCGAACAAGAGAGGTCCCAGGACTGAACCTTGTGGGATGCCACTTGTAACTGGTTTGGAGTCTGACATGGCTCCAGCAATTCTAACCATGTGGGTTCTGTCCTTGAGCCAGTTTGCAACCCATCTAGTGACATAGGGGTTTATATTTAAGCTGGTGAGCTTATCTATAATGCCCGAGTGGGGTATTGTATCGAAGGCTTTTGAAAGGTCCAGGTAGGCTGTGTGGACCACCTTCCCTTCGTCAATGGCCTTGGTGACTGTTTCAAAGAAATCGACCAGGTTTAAGAGGCAGGATCTGCCCTTAACAAAGCCAAACTGGGTAGGATCCAGCGTCTGTAGGTCCCCAATATCTTTATTTATGAGGTCCATGATGATCCTTTCCAAAGCTTTGCAGACCAAGCTAGTCAGGCTTATGGGGCGATAGTTTCCAGGATCCATTGAGGCACCACCTTTGTGGAGTGGGACCACTGTTGCTGTATGCCACTCTTTGGGTACATATCCTGTAGTAAGGCTGAGATTGAACAGTAGTTTTATGTTTTGGTTTAGCTCTTCTTGGAGTTCATGTAGGATGCAGCCCAGGACACCGTCTGGTCCCATTGATGCTGTGTTTTTTGCTTTGGAGAGGGCGGCTCTTACCTGAGCATCTGAGATGTCAGGGGGGCAGCACTCTGCTGGGATAGATATTTCCCCTTTTGGTGGGGAGGGGGGGGTTTGCGCTGAACCTGTCAGCTAGGATGTTGGCAATGTATTTTTTGTCATTTTGGACTAATTCTGAGCATATCTGGGAATTCCCACCCAGGTTCCTAACATAACTATAGAAAGCCTTGTGATTATCCTTAGCGTTCTGTGCAATCTTTCTCTCGAAGCTGGCCTTAGACGATTTTATGAGTGCCTGTAGTTTTTTGCTAATACTGATCAGAGATGCCTTCCCTTTTTGGGATTTTGCTCTATCATGTAGTAGCTTCCTCCTTCTATTGTATAGTTTGTTTATGGCTGGGGTCCACCAGACAGGACGTCTGCCTTTGGAGGATTGGGTTTTGGTTTTATTTGGGATTGCATGATCCATGAGTGCCCGTAGTTTTTTGCTAATACTGATCAGAGATGCCTTCCCTTTTTGGGATTTTGCTCTATCATGTAGTAGCTTCCTCCTTCTATTGTATAGTTTATTTATGGCTGGGGTCCACCACACAGGACGTCTGCCTTTGGAGGATTGGATCTTGGTTTTATTTGGGATTGCATGAGCCATGCATTCCTGAAGGTGTTCATAGAATGCGTTTATAAAGAATTCTGCGGTCTGGGCCATATTTTCCACAGGCCCGGGGGCTTTGAAGGATTCCACCTCGGTTTTGAGGAGTGTGAAATTTGCTTTAGAGAAGTTTTTCACTGTGGATTTCTGGGCAGGGGGTGGGGGTCAGGATGTGAATATCCAGTGAGATTAGTTTATGGTCTGATCTTATCAGTGAGGGATACATTTCTGGTCTGGAGCATAGAGTCCCCATGTTGGTGATGATCAGGTCCAGTATGTTTTCCCCTCTTGTGGGAGTAGTAACAAGTTGTTCCATAGCATTTGAGTTTATAAATTCTAGGAACCTTTGGGCTAGGGTGTTGGAGCTAGAGTAATGCTGCCAGTCTATGTTTGGGTAGTTGAAGTCGCCCAATATAATGGTGTGTGGAGAGACCTTCATATTTTCCAGTGTTCTCGGGAAGGCCGAGTGGGGTTCCTGGGTTTGGGAGCATGGTCTGTAGCAGGCTATAAACTGGAAGGCAGTTTTACCCACTGTTAGTTGCACATGGATAGTCTCTGATGCTTTGTGCTGTGCCACCAACCTGGAGGTGTGGGTATCTTTGACGAATATTGATACTCACCCTCCTTTTGTGGTTCGGTCCAAGTTTTGGGGCCGAAAAGCATGGTATTAGGTATAACCTGGTAGTGCTGGGGTGCTCTCGGGAGCCTTGAACCAGGTTTCTGTTACTGCACAGATATCGATGTTCTCCATGCTAAGGAGAGTTTTGAGTGTGTGCATCTTGAGGTTTAGACTTCTGGCGTTGAGTAGCATTACTCTTAGTTTCTTATCCCTTGTGATACCTATGGAGGTGGGTTTGTCTTTTGAGCCTTGCCTAAAAAGGCACTATGGGGGTAGCAAGAGCCTTTGCCAATATCCAAAAGCCCAGGGGTGACAGGTACAAGCCGTCCCTAGAGAAGCATCATGGCCTGTCGAGCATGTCATCCCAGGCTGACAGGCATGGGATCCCCTTTGAATGACACCGGTACTTAAGCCAATTGTTGAAATTGATTATCTTGTCTTCATATTGTGGCATCATTCTTGGTAAGGGTAAGATGCTACTCAAGGTCAGGGTCATACCGGCCTGGGCTACATGCTCACAGAGCTCCTCTATGTCTCTTTTCATGTAGTCCAGGGAGGTACGTCTCAGGTCATTCACACCAGCATGGACAATGACTGAGTCATATTTGTACTTGCCGTGGAGTGACCTGAGTGCTTGTGTTATGTGGCAGATCCTAGCACCAGACAGGCAGCTCACCGTGACCTTCTCCTTGTTCAGCCTGGTGAGCGGGATGTCAGTGTGCCTGATGATAGAGTCACCTATTACAGGTGTATCAGGTGTGTTGTTTAGCCTTAAGGGCTGTGACTGTTCGGCACACTGGCTTTGTGAGCTATGTGTTGCACGTGTTTTGTTTTGGGATAGCGGTTGCTTGGGTGTCTGCTTTGGAGGTCTCTGCTGTTTAGGCAGATTTTTATTCAGAGCCTCCGAGTATGTTTTTGTGTGTTTATGTGTTTGGTTTGCTGTCGTGGTAGGTCTGTGTGAGACTGGAATTGTAGTGAGTGTGGTTTCCTTCTCCTCCTGACTGATTATGCCAGTACTGAGTTGAGAGAGCTTAGCCTCCAGTTTGGCTATATGGTTGCATCTCTCACATGTGTTGGAATTTGTTGGGAGGAGGAGAGGGTTGTCTGTGCACATGAGGCAGTTGTAACATTGCCTCAAGATTCCCAGATTCACCAGCTGGACCGGAGAGGAGATTGACAACTGACCTTTGGACATGCTAGAATAGTATTGGGAATTCCTTTATAATTGAAAAAAAGGGCCAATGGGGAACAAGGTACTCAAAGGGAGTTTGTGAGGGGGTAGTGCTTTTATTTTGTTTAGTGCTGACTTATATAATTGCTTTAGTGAGCAAGTGCCAGGTAACTTAAATGCAATGTGTTACAGGTAACTGAAATGCAAAAACGACAAACAGTAACTTTCTTTCAAGTAAAACAAGGAAATAAGTACAGTAAGCAATGCAGATAACACTAGGGATCCACAGAAGCGTTGAAAAGCCATGTTTTACGTGGAATTAGCATTTCAGGGAAATAAGCAAACAGACAACAAGCATACAAACAATATATTATAAAAAACAAAAACGGTCGTAGCTCAGTATACTTAACAAAGGTCTATCATTTATTCTTGCCAGGAGGGCTGATCCTGCAGAAATGTTAAAAGATTAAAGACTTTTGGGTAGGAATCTCTCTCTAAAATGTATTTTTTCTGCAGGCAACACCAATATATATAACCAAGCCTGTATGTATAGACAACCTAGTACTTTTATTCCAGCTACACCCATAGGTATTCAACGTTTTATTGATGCATGTGAGATTGCTTTTAGGGAGCTGAATGCTCTATCTGTTTGTAACATGTCATTTTATAATCTGACTACTGGAGAGTACAGAGCTTTGCAAGATTTAAAAAGCCTACATTCATTGATCATTAAATAGGCCGACAAAGGAGGCGACATTGTTGTTTTAGATAAAGATTTATATGTTACACAAATGGAGAAACTGTTACTTGATACTACCACATATCAACGTATTTCTAAGTCTATGGTGAATGCCATCATAGATAAAGTTTCTTTTCTAATTTTTGACTTGTTAATAACTAATTTGATTGATGATTCACTTTTTAAGTATTTCAATGTTCATAAACCTGTTGTTTCCAGGATATATGGTCTACCTAAAATTCACAAGGACTTGTTATTTCCACCTATGAGACCTATTGTTTCAGGTAGTGGCTGGTGTACTGAGCCCCTCTCCATATATGTAGAGGGACTTTACATGGTTTTCTGGACAACTGTTATACAATTTTAAAGGACACTAAGATGTTCTTACAGCGGCTACATAATAGGATGGAGACGATAGATAGAGATGAGGAATTTGTTCTTGTGACCATGGATATAGAATCTCTGTTTACCAGTATACCAAATGTTTGGGGTGTTGATAGTATTAGAGATTTTCTTACTGTGCACAAACTTTTGACTAACAATAAGATACAGTTAATCTGCACCCTATTAGAAATAATTTTAGACAATAATATTGTTATGTTTCAAGAACAGTTTTTCCTGCAAAAAGTTGGCGTGGCAATGGGCACTGCTTATGCCAATAGCTACGCCAACTTAGCACTGGTCAGTTGGGAAGAGCAAAACATTTTGTCTGCCACTAATCCTTTCTTTGGACAAATACTGTGGTATGTTAGGTTTGTAGATGACACTTTTATGTTATGGAAGGGCTCCGGCTCTGATCTAGACCAATTTTTGGATTATTTGCATTCAACAACTGATTTTTTAAGGTTTACACACCAGAGTTCAGCCACTGATATACGTTTTCTTGATGTTAAAATCAGTAAATCTGATTTGAATCATCTCCGCAGTACTATATACCATAAACCAACTAGAAAGAACACATTGCTGCATAAATCTAGTATGCACCCTAGACACATTCCTAGGAATGTGTTAAGAGGGCAAGTTTTTAGGACACTCAGGCTACATAGTAATGACAATGATGCAGTAGCTGCATTGAATAACTTGAAAATTGAGTTTCTGGCTAGAGGATATTCTAGTGCAGACATTGATAATGCAATATCTGATGCCTGGAAGCTTAGAGATACTAGGTGCAAACCTTATTATAATCACAACAGAGCGATCACAGATGCAACACACAGTGCCACAGCTGAGAATGACTTTAGAGTGGTTCTCCAGTTTTCTAGCAACATTAATCAATATGTGGATGTTGTTAAGAAATACTGGTACCTTTTACAAGAAGTTCCTGGCCTTGAGGACAAGGTTGGACTGATTCCACATTTCAGTTTTAAGAATAGCAAGTCACTTAAACAACACCTTTGCCATGGGGAAACACGCAAAAAGTTAACTCACTCTGTTCACCGTGGAGCTTTTCCATGTAGGAACTGTAGTGCTTGTCAGTTTGTTTATATCAAAAATAATTATGTGCATCCTACCAGACATTTCTCGTTACATTCTAATCAATATTCAGATTGTAGAACCACTGATGTTGTTTATTTTTGTTTTTGCCAACAATACCATGCTTATTATGTAGGCAAAATGAATAGAATGTTGAAAGATCGTATTTTAGAACATGTGAGAGACATTACCAACTGTAAACAATCCTGTGCTCTGGCCTGTCACGTTATGTCTAATGATCATTCACATTCTTTTAAATTTTTGGTTTTGCAACATATTTATACGAACCCTAGGGGTGGTGACATAGAAAATATTACAGAGGGGCATGAGCAAAAATGGATACTGAAGCTTAACGCTGAGAAGTTTCTTGGGTTGAATGCTGCCACTACTTTGGTTCCCTTTTTGAAGGCTCGACCACTCATGCACTGATTTTTAGATCTTTTAGAAGATATTTTAGATGTTTTTAGTAGTTTTTTATATGTCTTACTGTCATTGTTTTATTTTATATATGTATATACATGGTTTTTTACACTGTATATAGTGTGGTTATATATGCTTAGTAACTTTGTGTGTAACATTATATGCATAGTGAATCTTTATTGTAGGATTCACTGTGGTAAGCTTCTCTTGAATTTGATTGTGTACAGCTTGCTAACCCTAATTAGTTAATTGAGTAATGGATATTTGACTATTTAAATAGAGTGTAAGCCTTTTACTGTTGTCTGATGAAGCAACTTAACGTTGTGAAAGCGCTCACCATTTTCTGCTTTCTGTTTTGTCTATTAATAAACGTTCTCAGGGTGCTAGCTCGGTGCATTTTCTTTCATTTTGTTTAAGCATACAAACAAAGCTAGATTCAGCAGGCCTGGATCTAGTCTATGCTATAGCAAACAAGGTGTACCAATTTCAGTAAGAAACAGTTCAAATATGCAGGCACTATAAGACTTTAACCAGAAATTCCCAGCTCAGAAGGGCAAAATCCAGCCTCTCCTCCCACAAGAGTGCAGACCACAAACCTTCTTATTGTAAAATAACTGGCCTGAAGCCCAAGTGCTTAAACCAGAACTAATACACTTTTAGAATAACAGACACTGAGCCCTCAATCAGCAGTTCCCAACTTAGAAGGATGTAAGCTACCTGTCCTTCCACCACAGTGCAGGCCACAAACCTTAAAACAACTGGTCTGAAGCCCAAGTGCTTAATCCAAAAGACTTAGAATGATAGCTACACTTTAATCAAGTTACTACCAAGCAGTAATAAATACAATTGAATGCTTTAAAGAATGCCTGGATTAGTGCTCAAGTTATACAAACAAAGCTAGATTCAGCAGGCCTGAATCTAGTCTATGCTACAGCAAACAAGGTGTACCAATTGCAGTCAGAAGCAGTGCAATCTTGGAGCTGATATATTTAAGTGGCAGGGGGTGTGGGGGGTGCAGCCCCCCACATTGGTGGTGTGGGGGGGCTTGCCCCTCTGTTTACACTTGGTGTAAAGTGCTATGATTTATGCTGTTTAAACTCAGTATATGTATGATATGTATTTTCAGTGTTTTGAGTTTCAGTGTTTTGAGTTTTCAGTGTTTTGAAGTTTCAGTGTTTTGGTCTTCTATATTATGAAGTTTTCTAATTTTCAGTGTTTTGAGTTTTCAGTGTTATGAAGTGAATCCGGTTAAATCACACCCTGAGGTAGCAGAGATGAGTAACAGTTTTAGTGGTTACAGGACTATGTTAAGAATGGACCAAGGGAAGGGAATCAGACATAAGTTTTGCTGTGCTCCAAACAGCAAGGCTTTGGACTTTATGTTATTCAGTGTGTTTATTTTCTTATAGCATGTAAAACAGGTTGATAAAGTCAAAAATTACTAGTTTTATGTTGACAGAGGAAGAGCTGATAAAACCTTAAAATTATCCTCTCATTCCTCATATAATAGAATAGGTGCTTAGAGCAGATCTAATGGAAGTTTGTTTACAAAACAGGAAAACATAATGGGGGAAATATCTGATTCATTACGTATGCTTTGTGAGAGAGGAGAAGAAGGTTATGATAATCTGCCAAGTTGGACTTTGAAGGTTCTGTCAGAGAGGAACTAATGAAATCATACCATGGAATTAAAATTGATGTATGATATTATGAGTGAATTGAATAGCAGGGTGACATCTACAAAGTGAAATGTCTTAGTCAGGTCTATGATATCTTCTTCTTTAAGGACGTTCTTGTCCATGCTTTGAACTGTTTCACTAAGAAAAACATATAGGATTGGTGCAGCTGCCAGACCAGAAACCATGTTGGTGTTTAGGGAGCATGTTCCACTTGGAATAATACTCACAGACCTTGCCAAAGATTGTCAGTCCTTGAAAACCCACAGAGTACCGCTCTCTTCAGTGACAGGAATGCTCTGAAGTTCTTGGCACCTAAATCTGTCTTTTTAGTCTGGACTTGTGGAAGGTTCCCTAAACCTTTATAAGCTATCTGGCTGTTATATCTCATGCAAGATATTATCTAAATAGCTTAGGCTACTGCAACAGTGATAATTCAGTATCCACGGTGGTGGTGCTGCGGTAGCGTTGTCATCTCACAAAGTAAGACACTGTCTGGTTTGATTCTCAGCTAGAGCGTCTTCTGCGTGGAGACATACGTGAATGGGCGTACCTTCATTGAAGGTTGTGCATCAGGGCTGACAACTCGGCATGTAACAATCAACTGCCAATCATTAGTGGACTGGAGTTCCGCTGTGGCGACCCCTAACTGGGAAAAGCCGAAAGACACAACAAGAACTGTTATGGAAGATTTACTTACATGACTGTACTTTCCTCTGCACATTTGCAGCATTCCTTAGATACCATACTTCTTGATGTATATTTACAGGGTTTCTGTATCACTTTTGTACCTTTATTCAGTACTGGTCCCCAAGACGTGCAACCTCTTTTAACATTTTCATCACTGTTAATATTAATTTCCAAAACCATTCTTCTCCCTTTATCACATCCTGTTTACTCTAGACAGTCAAAAGTCAACTGCGGATGAGCCTCCCTCTAGTACCATGGGTCTGCATGGGAGGATACACTAAGCAGTTGTTTGACACTGAAAAAGGTTGGGACTTGAACAAATTCTTGTTGTTTACTGCTTATTAATCTGTCATTTCAAGTGCATTTATGGCATCCTGGATGGCAGCATATGCATTTTTCATTGTCATATAATCATCTTGTTTATAAAAAAATGATTTATCAGACACACTCTTAATTTTTTTCTATTGCATGTAGTAGTGTCTGTAACTAGAATGCCCCACTCTTATCAGCCTTCATTGCACTCCTGTCCTTTTCTCTACTAATACTGACTAGAGTGTGTAATTCAGCTTTTGTTCATGTTGCTTCTTCTTACCTTGCTTAGTTAGAATGTTCCAAATGTTGGTGTTAACTTCATTGGTGTTGCTCTTTTTATCTTTATTACTGAAATTACTTTAAAGTTGACCTCCATTTGTGAACTTTTAAGTCCACTGTGGTGCTGAATAATTTACTTCTATTGTGGGGAATAAAAGTCATTCCATTTTCAAGTACCCTTAATTCCATCTCTGTGATGGGTTTCTTGTGATGGTTCCAGACCATAGTCTGGAATTTGGTTTTGTCTCACTTTTTGGTTTGAAATTTGCATATTTTTCATGATCTTTCAGCTTACCAAAAGCACACTCACAAATGGTTCTCCAAACTGCAAGCAAATGATTCAAATTTTTCCCTAAAGTTAAACCTACCTCATAATTCACCATTTCTTTTCCTGTAGTTTTATGTGTATCAATCTTCTTGTATTGGCTCTTCTAAATACTCTGGTTACTAGTTCTAAGAATCCTTTAGTATAATGGTAGATTTCCTTTCTGTAGATTATATTTCTTTATTTGAGAACTGGGAGACTCATTCATTAATACTGGCATCACTTAGGCTCCATACCTCTCCAGTGCCTTTGCTTCCCATATTATCAGCCATCCCTCCAACTCCTTACTGCAGTTTCACTCTAAGACTTTAGTCTCATTTGTCTGTCAGCTGCTCATTGTCTTGCCACTGTAAGACTTCCGGCCTTTTCTGAAGGTATCCCATTCCAAATGCTCATTTTCTATGCACCTCAGCCTTTGCACAATATTTACAGTGGTTACATATCATCTAAATCTGGCAGATCCCATCCTCCAGCTGTCCTCTGAGCCCTAAGTTTATCCTTCATGATCTTTCCTCTTTTGCTTTTCCTCATAGACTTATCTCATATTAGTTGTATATCTCATATAATTTTATTTGGAGGGCTAATTTGAATATGCCACCCAAAATAAAGTACACGTGGAAGCATCATTGTGTGAACACTTTCTGTTCTACCCCCAAGTGTGGCAAATCTACCTGGTCACGCATATAATATGTTCCAGTTCCTTACCATTAGATCTGTCTAGTTCTTGCCTCTAACCCCAGTTACCATTTTATAAACCTTAAACCCCAAGTACTCCCCCTGCATATTTTCAAGGAGCACACAACATATCTTGGTCTGTTTCATTTCAGTTTTAATTACCACTGAATTTTGGGGATAGTAACAATGCCCTAATACACTAGCAAAACTACCAAAATCTTTATTCCCCTTAGAAGCTGCCTGGTTATATCTTCAAGCACCATTATCCAATCATTTGCAAACAGATAAATACCACAATTTTTTCTACCAATATTCTGCCTCATCCAGCTTTCCCTTACTCTCTGCTCCAGACATTCAGTGATTAGGATAACAGACAGCCCGGATGGTTTCCTCTTTCTAATACTATTTCTTCTCTAAAACCACTATATATATAAATAAATAAATAAATGAATGACTGCATAAATAAATAAATATATATATATATATAATATATATATATATATATATATATATATATATATATGTGTGTGTGTGTGTGTGTGTGTGTGTAATATATATGTGTGTAATATATATATATATATATATATATATATATGTGTGTGTGTGTGTGTGTGTGTGTGTAATATATATATATATATATATATATATATATATATATATATATATATATATATATATATATATGGTTTACTATCATAAATTCGAAAATCAGAACAAAACGTGTCTGCATTTTCGAATTTATACATCAGAAATAAACATTTCCGAATTTTCCTAATGTCAAAAACAGCTGTGTATTGTCGAAAATGTCGCTTGTGACATTTTTGGCAATACACAGCACTCCCACCCGTCCTGTAACTACCTACCTAACTAGCCTAAACACACAGTTATGCAGGGGGGCACCCCCCAACTTAATATTCCAACTCCGAGATCGCACTACAGTGAGGAAAGGGATGTATTTCCCTAACCGCACTGTACCGCGATCCCCTCACATGAGCGAACGTTAGAATTGCGAATGCACAGTCCATTCGCAATGGTAACTTTTGCTCTCATCACCTGCCGAAATATGAAGTATTCGAACATCTGTTGTTCGAATACTTCATAGCCATGCAAGTGCACGTTGGCATTGTGATAGTAAACCATATATATATATATATATATATATATATATATATATATGGTTCCACTTCATATCATCGAATTATCATTTCATCGAATTTCAAATCATCGAGACCAAATCATCGAAAACTCATTTAGTCAAAAACTCATATAATCGAATCTCAAATCATTGAAAACTATAAAGCAACTAGAAATAACATCCCAGACACTGTTTACTATGTTTATGCAGGGGGGCTTACCCCCCTACACCTCCCATGTGGGGGGGCCCTGTCCCCACACCCCCCGTAATTAAATATACCAACTCCAAGGTCGCACTACAGTGGGGTTAGGAAATTAACTTTTTCCCCCACTGTAGTGTGACCTTGGAGTTGGTATATTTATTTACTGGGGGGTGGGGGGGTGGAGCCCTCCCATGGGGGTGCAGGGGGGCTTGCCCCCCTGCATAAATGTAGTAAAAACTTTGTGGAATGTTATTTCTAGTTGCTTTATAGTTTTCAATGATTTGAGATTCGGTGATATGAGTTTTCGACAAAATGAGTTTTCGACGATTTGGTCTCGATGATTTGAAATTCGATGAAATGATAATTTGATGATATGAAGTGGAACCATATATATATATATATATATATATATATATATATATATATATATATATATATATATATATATATATGTATATATACATATATGTACATCCATCAAGGTATGTGTCATAAAGTCCTATGAGACTCAGTCAAAGGCTTTCTGAATATCCATTAATAGAATTCCTGCCTTTCCTCTGGTTCTTTTCCTCAGCCATTCGAAAAAATCTATTACAGTATGCCAGTGATCCATTCCTATTTTGATGTCAAAATACAAGCAAACACTTTGGTATCTGCATTGGCGAATTATATAGGGCAGTGATTTATGATATCCATCTTTTTTTTTATTTCTATTTCAACAATACTGTTGTTGCAGCTTCTTTCGCTTTGTTCTCTAATGTCATTAAACAGATCTGTCATTGTGTTGCTCACCTGAAAAATCAGTCTTGTAAAAATCAGCGAGGTAGATGTCTGGTCCACTTACTTTACTTCCTTGCAGATATGCAGAGGGTTTATCATCTCCCTATTTCCTATTGGCAAATGTATTCTCTGTTGCTTCTCCTCACACAAGACATATCCTTTCCATTTATGAGCTAATGTAATTTGAGAATCTATTATTTCATACATCTCAATGTAATAACACTGACATTGTCCGTTTATATGCATACTTGTACAGTTTTCCTCTCCCCTTTCATCTTCCACTGAATGATCCAAACTTTCTTTACCTGGCTCTCAATCCTACATATCATCCTCTCGATGTGTATCTCTCCTCTCGCCTCACCCACAATCCTGCCCCCTTCTCACCAACTCAGCTTTTACCTTTGATTTATCATATTCTTGTCCTTATTGACACACATTCTCCCCTGTTTATATCCTGACCTTCAACCAGCCTCGCCCAGTGCATTACCAGATCCCTAAGCCTGTCTCGGGGGTACAGTGCGCATTAGTTAATTTAGCCTTTTCCTCACTTTATTGCAATTTCAGTATTGGTATTTATAATAAGCAGGAAGTGTGGGGGGTGCAGCCCCCCACATGGGGGTGTAGGAGGACTTACCCCCTTGCTAAAACATAAAAGGACACACAGACTTTTGAAAATGTAAGTCTGGCTTGTTGAATGTCGATCGTCATGTTTCGATGGAAAAATGTTCTGCATTTCGGAATTTTGATTGTAAGCCATTTGAAGATGTACATGATTTCTGACATGTCTATACGAAACCTAATATAATGCAACACATATCATATCATAGATAAACAACTAGGATTCGAATGAAGTAAAAACCACTCAGTAGAAAATATTTTCTACTGAGTGGTTTGTACTTCATTGAATCCTGGTTGTTTATTTATTTTAGTATGGTGGTGTTGTCATGACATATCATATCATGTCTCTTAATTACAGACAATACAGTGGCCAGAAACTTGTATCATTCAAGGGGCTTTCAGTTCCATGCAGGGATATAGCCAAAAAATCTCATGTTGTACTCACA
>NC_056739.1:947137155-947369655 GCF_019279795.1 Protopterus annectens | reverse complement strand
GATAAAAAGTGAGAAGAGGAGAGGTCCTAAAATGGAGCCTTGAGGGACTCCCAGGGTGACTGGCAAGTGGGATGAAAGATTGTTCTCCCAGAGCACTGCCTGCTGCCTATTGCTGAGGTAGGAATTGAACCATTGAACAGCCTGAGTGTCAAGAGAAAGAGACTTAAGAATACTTATCAGCAGAGGGTGGTTTACAATACTGACAGCTTTTGAGAGATCAATGAAGAGTGCAGATGAGAGGATATTATTATTATGGTTTCTATTAATGGAATCGGTGAAGGTTAAGAGGGCAGTAGTGGTGCTATGGAATGGCCTAAAGCCATGTTAACTATTAGCTGGTATGTTGTGTTGAATTAAATGGTTTAATAGCTGCTGATGAATACATTTTTCCATGACTTTTGCTAAGGGTGATAGAAGGGCTATAAGCCGATAGTTAGAATAATCATTTGAGTTACCGCCTTTATGTAGGGGGATAATGTGTCAGATTTTCCAGATGTCAGGGATAGTTCCCTCATTAATGGTTCTGTTTATAAGGCCAGATATAGGATAGGCTACTGCTTTGGCTGATTTTTGCAGGTATTCAGATGGTAACTGGTCAGCAGAAGGAGTACGAGGCTTAAGTTTTTGGATAAGTTTATAGATGACGAAGGCAGAGATGGGTTGCAGTCGGAATGTAGGGAGAGAGCTTGGAATGGAGGTAGGAAGGCTTGAGCTGTCTGGGGAAAGCTGACTTGCTAGAGATTGTATGGCCTCTGTGAAGAAGGTATTGAAGACACTGACAGTTTGTTGGGGGGTAATATGATTGGCCCCTAGAGGGGTTGGTGTACTAGAGTGCCCTGGGTGAAGGAGTCTATTGATACTAGTCCAAGAACCTTTGTGGATTATTTTGGTGGGTTTGCTATAGTTTACAATAGAAGTTCTTTTTGTCAGTGATTATGGCTTTTTTTGTAGTATTTCTCATCATTTTGAATGTTTGCTGATCTGAGATATTTTTGGTAGCACGCCACCTAGACCAGGTTTTGTTTCTGAGCAGGATTTTTTGTCTGGTTTCTTTTGAGAGCCATGAGGCTGGTTTGAACTTGATTCTAGTAGAACGTTTAGGCACGTGGTGGTCTAGGATAGTTAAGAATTTAGAGTTAAAATATTTAACAGCTTCTTCAAGTGGGAGCATTTTTAGAGGGTTCCAATCACAAGCACTGAGCTCACTTTGGAATAGAAGTGGGTTAAAGTATTTGTTGGACCATGAAATTCTATATGTAGGGGGTGTGGAAGTATAATTTTTTTGCCTGATAATGTAGGTCAATGAGTGGTCGCTAACATCATCAGGTAAGGTTCCTACCATATAAGTTTGGTGATGTTTATTAATAAGAATACAATCTAAGGTACTCTCTTTTTTGTTTGGTTTGTTAATTCTGGTTGTGGAGTTGATTGTTTGAGAGATGCCATGAAGGTTAATATGGGAAGTTGAAGTTTCAGTATTGACACTTTTCCAGTCAATATTAAAGTCCCCTAATATTATTGTTTCTTGTGGGTAAGTTGATGACACTGAGCTTAGGATATCCTCTATAGAATTGGTATTATTACTTGGTGGTAGGAAGATCCAGATGATGCATAGGGATTTACTGGGGTTGAGTTGAAATCTGGAAATAAGGACTTCTCCATTATTATCATGTGGTGGGTCATAAGGTACAGAGGTGATTTGTAGACCATCTTTAGATAGATAGATATATTTAACCAATAAGAGAAACATTTCATAGTCTAATAACTTTACCTTGTGTTTTATATATCATGCTACACAAAATATTGGAAGGTTAACACATTATAATTTATAACCATGTAGCTAAACTATTGAGGGTATTCAAAGAGGTTCATTGTATAGAGGTTCTAGCACTTAACAGTTTTGATCTAGTAGCGTTACACAGCTGACTAACAACAGACAGATGTTTATGAGTCATGAAGAGCAAAGCTCATTAACATTTCTTTGAACTGAGCATCTAATTTCACTGGAATAACTGTTGTAAGTGTCCTCCCCACCAGCCCTTGTAACTATGTTACACAGGCACCTAAAGATACTTATGGACACATAGACATACAGACACAAAACGCAGACACAGGCAAATGCATGCGTGGGCACACACACACCCACACACCCACACACCCACACACACACACACACAGACACACACACACACACACACACACACACACACACACACACACACACACACACACACACACACACACACACACACACACACACACACAGAGACGGGTCTACTTGAGATTTCTGAAATCTCAGTAGGCTGACATTCAAAACATCGATCCTTAAACACCGAAATATCACAAACATGACACCTCATATACCTGACACACAGAACACCAGCAACACTAAATACTATCTTTTCCCCCTACAACATACCAAGAACAGCAGACAAAAACACTATATCAAGAGGAAACAAAAACATTCCAAATTAAACTACCTACTTCCCTTCACCAAGACCCCGCCCACCAACCAATAAACCTAAACCCTTAACAGTTAACACTAAATATTCATGACAGTCTCCATAGCACTGACACGAATACTCATAACAAACGTGAAAAAAAAAAACTTCACTACAAAACTTTACTTTTAATGTTTAACCCCCCCTGCACCCTCTGCTACTTAAGGATACCAAATCCGAGATTGGACCACAGAGTGCACGCAGAGAAGATTCCTTTTTCCACTCAGCTTGGACTGTTGAACATTCAGACATTTCACTGATGTGAAACTTCATGCTTCTGGGCTTGATGTTTTGAATGTTGGTCTACTGAGATTTCGATAATCTGATGTAGACCCATAGAGACACTTAGACAGTCTCATACACACATGCACACACAAGTTTTGCACAAAGCCTCACAGTATTTAACTGAAGTGGTTCTTACAGACCAGTTGATTTTATAGATACAGAAGGGGATATATAAAACTACTGTGTTCGTTCTTACTATTCTGCACTAACATATCACGGCAGAGCTGTTTTGCATCACATTGCCATCTTATTTTAGTCCCCATGTACAACCCTGGACACATCACTTAGCTAATTCAAATTCAACGTGCCTCAAATTGCCAGATTTGTATGAGAAATTGTATGGTATACTACTTTTGTGCTACTATCTGGAGACTTCATGTCTTTGTAGCTCTGCATCAATTTTTTGAAACATAACATATTGTGAGATCTTGTTAGAAATGGGATTGCACAATTTTTCTATTCATTTATTTATTTGTGGTTGTATACCAGGAAAGCCAGACTGGAAAAAACCCTTTTTCAGCAGAGTCCCAGGCAGAAAAACTCCACATTACATATACATTTGAATGAGCTAACAGTAGCAATATACAATAACACTCAGGGTTATACACCTAACAGGTGATCACCATGCTACACATATTATATAGTATTCATAGCATGTTAAGTTCAGACCTATCTATAAAACATAGCATATACAAGATGTAAAACTCGCAGGTATCAATACTCCTTTTGCTATTTGCTGCATGCCGTATATTTACCAATCACCTTATACTTGAACTTTGTAACTGACATTTGTTATGCTGTTATATTTGAATGCTTTCTAACTCAAAGTGTAAAGTTATTAACACTGTTTCTTTCTACTGGAGTTTTTGCTGTTCTTTTAACTGAATGTCATCAAACCAGAGCCTCTCTCTCTTTCGCTATGCCTACATAAGGGTGATGTTTAATAGTTTAGTAAGAAGGTCAATTACTTACAGCTAGTCTTCATTGGAACTATATAAGTTTTTTTTATATTTTGAATGGTGTACTGGGACACAAAAAAATCACTTAAACCTTGTTTCAAAGTACTGCTGGAAAGGGAGGTTAACTTTTGCAATATATGGATAGTGATTTTAAATTTATATGGAAATGCCTTAGAATGGCATGTTTAACAGAGGATGGTTGGGTGTTCTTTGTTGTTATTATTATTATTACTACTATTATCATTATTAATGCTCAGCTAATTTTGCTGACTTTAGATAATGTGATGTTAGTATTAGAAAATGATTAGGTTACTAACTTAGCTATTTAAATTAGATCTACATCACTGTTTCTCTTTCACTAAAGTTACAAAGAATCATATTAACTCTAGTGTTTTCTGATTCACCAATTAAAGCCAATTCTTTTGACTCAATAAACACAACCAAAGTTGTGGCCCTTCTACAGATAGAAAAAAAATGAATATTGTTAAGATTTGTCAACAAAAAAATCAGCCTGAAATGTTGAGAGAATCCACCCCCCTCAAAGTGAAAATAATTTTGGCATTTACTTAATAACATGAATGTACTAACCTGTTATCCTTAGGAAAGGGATATTTTGCATTAGAAGTACTTAGAAAGAAACAAATTATTTTCATTTTTGTGGCAAATTCAAGAACTTCAAAGTATGATTTAGTTATTGTAATAAAAAGAAATTGTAACTTGAACATAGTCAGTACAGTTAGAGATACTGCAGAGAGATTAGTACTGAATGGTACATGGGTAGATTCTAGGCTACCAGTAATTATTGTTGTTATAGACACATCATGCCAAAATAAAATGTAATTTATTTTGGATTTGCCTCTACTTGTATAAACATATAATTTTCATTTTATTTTTGTGAGTTATTAGAATCTTGCTATAGGCATGAAGCTTGATAAACTATGACCCACTTCCTCTATCAAGGAATTTAAGATCCTCCTAGGCATTTTAAGAATATTGGATTTAGCAGACAAGAACAGGAAAATATATCCCCAGGTTTCAATTTCTACTTAGCATCTTACAAATTATTAACAAGGTTAGATTTATTTTTGGTTTCTAGCCCATGTTACCAATCAGTCCTTAAATCTGAAATATTTCCCAGAGCATTTCTGGACTATTCTGATATTTTGCAGGAAACCAGCTTCTGAATAAATTCCCATTTTAATCTCAGTTGATTTACCATATTGCTGCTGTTATAAGGCCAAAAGTGTTTAAGGCTGACTTACGAGGAATAGTGATCAGTCTTGCTTCTCATATGAAAAAATAAAAAAATACTCTAAATGAGTATGTTAATGAGATGGAAAGACGTACTGAAAACTATAAAGCTTAACTGTAAAATTCAGTTGATATTGTGTGTTCTGATGCAACAGAACAATTACAGGTTAAATTAGCATTAAAATAGTACTAAATGCACTGAATAAAATATAAGCATAAAATACTCTCAGAAATTGAATATTCTCACTATTTTTAGCCAGAATATTAAAACTCAGAAATTCTAATAACATGTAGGCTATTAAGGAAAATGGCAAAACTTAAATAGATGTCTCAGAAATTTTACAGATTTTCCATAGCACATACGGTGAAATATGCATTATTTAAAGCCCATCGGTACCACTAGGTATGATTGAACAATAATTAAACATAAATAGCCCAAATCACATCCCTTCCGAATTACTCAATAATGTTGATAAGCCCTTAAGAAAAGACAGATGTATCATTAAAGAAAAAAAAAATAAAAGAAGACAAAGCTCCTGGCTCCATTACATTTGATACCACCTTTAAAGTTATTATTCAATTCCAATACTTCTTGAAGTATTTAAACATATATGAACAATGTTTATACACAAATCCAGTTCAGACCCATTACTTATTAAAATTGTTAAACACTTTTATTGATTAATATAGACTTGAAAGCTAGGACTTTGTGATAAGGAACCATTATACTACAATAGCTGCAACTTACTGACAATTGCATTGCAAACATATAAGTTATCAGTGATCACTAATGTTCAATTACAGAATGTTTAAATATGACAACTGTTTCTTCTTTTAATATTTCAAAACTCAAAAGTGTACCTGTTTAACTAACAAAAAGCTGTTTTTTTCTTTTGTAGTGCAAAGAAATGTTCATTCTCTACTCAAAAAACATTTGTTCCATATACACTAACAGGTGCTAGAAAAAGCTGGTGAAGGACAAGAGTCATAAGCTCAGATGGTATATTTTTTTCTAGAAGGATTCTTAGTTTAATCTGGATTTCTGAATTTACTCCTCAAACAATATTTGATGAAGTCTGCATTTTGCCCTTCTTGTGTTTGCCATAACAACGAGCAGAGAAGACAAATCAGTAGCCGTTATCTGCAAACAGATAAGAAAATTGATGTAGACTTTGGGACTTGAAAAATGTAGACTAACACTTCTTGGAAGTCTGAAATTATAGAAATAGCAAATGACTGTAAAGCAGAGTGACATCTGAATCCTGCTAAAAATTAATCATTTTAGATTGACCTTACCAAACATGCTTTGACTTAACAGATTATGTGTTCCACAGGATTCAAGCTATAAGGCTGAAAACCTTTATTAGAATTTTAATGGCTGAAATTTACACAGCTATCATCTACAGCAAAATATATTTACTTATTTTGCATAGTTCACAATGTATTGTAACCACTGTGATTCTAAGTAATGATATAATACTGAAAACCATTCCATTCTTTATGAGGTTGATGATCTATATAAAAAAAAATAAATGGTATCTGTCTATGTATAATCAGTCCCCCTTAATAGATCAAAGTTAGATTCAAACAGCTGCACCTTAGTTAAAAAGATATGAAATCTTCAGCTGATAGCAAATGGTTAAGAACTGCATCCTCACCATTAAATGAAAAAGTAGAGTATCTAAGGATAGAAGTGAACTTCAAATGCAAAGCAGACAAAGAGAAACAAGTAAAGGAAGTTAGAAAATGTATGTCAAGGTGTTGTAAAAGAGCAAACTTCATTTGCAGCTCATGAATTATCATTAGAGCAGATAACCATCAACAACAGGGAAATAGAACATATGCATTCTTTTTTTGTAGAAATATTGAAACATCAGAAGTATCTGAAAAATAAGAAAGAGAGAAAATTCAGGAAGGAAGATGTTTAAGATGCATCATTTGGAATTTCAGAAGATAAAATGAAACTGGAAATGGAGAGATTAAAAGATAGATGAGCTAGAAGAAACAGAGAATAAGGAGATAGAGAAGAAAAGAAAAAAAGGTTGGATAAAGATTATTACAAGAGAAGAGATGAAAAATATAAAGGTGGATGAACACTGGAGAAAACAGACAGAAAATAAAAAAAGAAATGATGCGAAGAAGAGACCGACAGAAAGAATGAGTTATTTTGCAGAGTAAAGATACATATAATAGCTTTAGTCAGGGAGGCAAAAAGAAAAGATAATGTAGAGAGTACGTTAATATAATCTTAACAAAGAAGGACATGGAGTGATGAAGTTAGGGTGACACCAGATGATAATGAAAGAAAAATGCATTTCATTTAACTGGACTTACTTTACGAAATTCAACATGCAATGTCTTGCAATATGAATAGAGTATAGATATTCTTTTATGAAAAAATGAGCACATTTAGTACTAGGTGATATGATAATGAAGACAGAGTAGAAATTCAAGAAGACTGGTAAGGATTCTTATATTGGAAAAATGTCTAGACTCAGTGGATTTAGCTAAATGTGTTTATGATAAGAAGCATGCTTTAATTCTATATTAGAAGGGGTTAGATTATAAAAAAATAATTTTATAAAAAAATGGGTTATGAAGGAGAGAGTGGGTTGGGGAGTTGAACATTAGTAATATAATTAGAAGGAATCCAGACCTTCAGTCAAAGAAATGATAAAAGATAAATAGAAAATATAAGGGAAAATGAGGCAACAAATGAAAAACAGAATAGAAAATGCATAGTTTAGAAAGAGCAGAGGGGAGACATATATAAATATGCAGTGTAGTAAAGAGCTGAAAAAATAAAGGAGATTAGGGCACATGGGTGGAATTGAAATCTTTGTTTTAAAATGGCTGTAGGATGAAGGTCACATGTGAGTACTAATGGAAAAGAAACAAGATGCAGTTTGGGTGGAGTCAGCAGACTTTTCACATGGAGTTTTGTTGGACTGAACAAGTCTAGATGACAAAGATTTTGCAAGATTTATTACAAACTCAGATACAGAGAATTTAGAAGAAACAGGAGAGTATCTCTGTTATGCAAAATTGTGTAATGTATGAACTAAATGCTAGAAAATAAGCATAGTTCCATCATGCTAAAGGAGGGTTAAAAACTTTGGTCAATGTTAAAATAATTAAGCCATTAACATTAATTGAATCAACAGATACATGCATCTCAGCAGAAATAATAAATAGATGTAGAAAACTGTGAGCTGTGAAAGTAGCTATACCTCCTTGAAGGAAAGATAAAACAGAAAATGGTAGAATTTGGAAAGAGTTGGTTAAAGTTACACATAACATTGTGATGTGGAGATTAATATTACTAAGAACTGTCAGTGCACCTACAGAACAGTTTACTAATCATGCTGGAAATTTGTCATCCTTCCATCTTACTAATGCATACTAACCCTAAACTTAGTTTCATAGATTAGTATTAGGCTAACTGCCCTTGCGAGCCATTTTAAGCCTAGCTAATTATCCCTTGTGAGACTCAAACTCTGCACCTTGTGTTTGTAAGGCAAACACCTTAACCATTAGGCCACTCTCCCAAGCTTTCCCCTGCCCTGACCACTAGGTCTATACATTTCATTAATACTTTCATTATACAAGACAACACAGACACACACACACACACACACACACACACACACACACACACACACACACACACACACACACACACACACACACACACACACAAAATAAAACTTTTAACCACATATTTAACCCTAAACTTAAGTCTAACCCTAAACTGCAAACAATCAGAACACACCTAAAATCTATGCCCTTTCCAAGCCATTGTTGTAACCATAACCTGCATATACTAGCACACCCTTTGCTACTCCTAATAGCATCCTACTTACCCATGTCAACAAAATCAACTGTCCAGAAAATGAAGTATCATTAATTATACGAAGACTAGTTATTAATATTCCAAAACAAGCACACTGATTGGTCAGCCCAATCAGCATGCCGGTTGTAAATCTTAACATATACGAATGGAAAAAGGTCCGGTTGTGCGGACTATTTCCATTGCTATATACTGTAAGTTTAATATTTTTATCAAAAATAAAACAAAAATATCTGAAATCCGGACTCCGGACATAGCAAAGAGACAGGACAGAGAAAATACTAAGAAAACCAGGTACGTTATTCAAAACTAAAGACATGTACCTGATTTTCCTTGTATTTCCTCCATTCTGTCTCTCTCCTACCCGTAAACTGTCCAACACTTTTTTTTATTAAAAAAAAAAACAAAACTGGAGCAATGGAGACCTTCTTTTCTCTGTTGCTTCCTATCTAAAACACTAATGTACTGGGTATGCATGGGAACGCAAGTCCCATGCACATGCGCAGTACATATAAAAAAAGCAATAGGATATTACCAACCACGGAAGGACAGCAAGGCGCCATTATATAAAGGCACTATTTAAGAAAAGTAAGTATTTTTTTCTTAAATAATGTCATTGTATAACAGCAATAACTGACTCCGTGGTGTGGTATATTAAGATTTACCTATGGTTGTCTTAATTTAATCGCTCAGGCTTCGCCCTCTTGATTAAATCACACCAACCATGGGCAAATCTTAATATACCTCACCAACGTCATCGGTTATTGCTTTAATAGACCAGTAAGTATTCTAATGCAGCTGTTCACGTTGTCAATGAAATGAACTGTCTTTTTTATTTTCTTTACTTTTCTTTTCAAATGCCCCATGGTCTGTGTTTAACACGTGTACCAACATGTCAGCGATTTCAGGCTATCTCTAGCTCTCTCAATCTCTTTCTCTCTCTATATATATACAGATATATATATATATATATATATATATATATATATATATATATATATATATATATATATACACACACACACACACACACACACATACACACACACACACACACACACACACACACACACACACACACACACACACACACACACACACACACACACAAAAACACACACACACACACACACAACTGCAATACATTTGGATGTGACACGCACTTATCTAGTGCTGTGAATTTTTTTTTTTTTTATTTCATCTGTGGTTGCAGTGTTCGAGTTATACTACCATCAAACTGCAGCAGTTCGACTGTAATATAATTTCAGGAGTCATCTTCTTTCTCAAGGGAGTTAGTATGTTTAATTCCTGGTGAAAAAAGCAAAGTTTCTGGTTATTTTAGGTGATTGCAAATGTATTTCTTTCATTTGTGATCACCTTATACCATTGTTTTATGGTTTTATGTTTAGATTAAAGTGATGACCACACACAGGTGCGCATGCACACACACATACACACACACACACACACACACACACACACACACACACACACACACACACACACACACACACACACACACACACACACACACATACACACACGCACACATACACACACGCACACACACACACACACACACACACACACACAAACAAACACAGGTGCACAAATCATTGCTGGGGGCTCTTGCCCATACATCATGGGTGAAAATGGTGAAGTATCCCCTGCAAACAATTTTTGGAGTGTCACTTTTATTGAGTAATGATCTCCAAAGGATTCAGATATTTTCAATTTGAATAATCATGCACCAATTAATTAAACAATATATGATTATTCATTTTAAACCTAATGTATCTTTGAACTCCTTTTTGTCTGAATAATTATTTTTAATGGTTCAGCTGAGATAGGCAATGCCTGCCTTTCAGTTTATATAAGAAGAACATCATTCCTTTTCTCGACATTTGTGTATCAGTTTCTTTTTAGTGATATTCATTCCATCATTGTACTGTTAGGGAGCATTGCCATCTGCCAAGTGAAAGTGCATTCTTTAATTATAGTTACAGTGATTCTTTTTAAATGGGAGAGACTTCTGGTGGGAGTTTGCTGGGAACAATAATTGCATCATCTGTTATTTAATATTTGTACTACTTTTTTGTTTTTTTCCAAGAAAATGAGAATGTACAACAATGGTTTTGTTATGTCAATTTGTCGTTAGTAACACTAGACCTGTAACATCTTGAGCACTTCCTAAATAATTTGATCAGCAACTCCCTACTATTAGTTGCCATTCCATGTTGCAAAATGTCATTCAATTTAAATATTAATTCATCATGTTTAATCATACATCAGACTTATTTTATTAGTGTATCGATTTACACAATGACCCTTAGGTATTTTATTTATTTTATATTGAAAATGTGAAGTAAAACAGTCAACAAAGAGTTTTGTTATTTCACAGACTTAGGATAATCCAACTCATTATCTTTGGTTAGCATTATACAGAAATGTTCTACGTGCTTTGATAATTTTTTTTTTTTTTTTTGTTATTTAGACTTACAACATTTTAGTGCCACAATTACAGCAGGTACAGATGTTAGCCTGTAATAAATTATTATATCACAGAGTCTGATTGAAGTTACTGATCACAGATTGAATGTTTGAGCATCTTAAAGATATCGATCCATCCTTCAGTGCTGAATAATAAAACTGTGACAGTAAAAGGCACACTACTTATCACAGCGTGAAGCAAGAGGGGGAAGGTATTTAATGCATGCAAACAAAACAATGCGCATGTGCACATTTAAAGAATATAATGTGTTCTAATATAACTGAGACTCTTATAGCCCATAAAATTAGGAAATACAATCTCAAGTCATCCAGGTGGGATTATCAGATTCAGATCACATATCTGACTACAAAGTGAATCGATGCTAGTCTTTTGAAGTACGACAGAAAATAGTCGTTTATTCAGATGTGTGTAATGAGTAGATCAGAAGAAACTGAGCAGTAAAATGTATAAATAAAAAAATGAAATCATTTTGACTTCTGCTATAAATTCCTTTTTAGAGAATTAATGAGGAAATGCATTGTTATTGTAGGACAGCGAGAAAGGTGAATAATGCATTCTAATTACTAACAGTGAATTGTATTATGTGAATAGAAGAAATGGTTGTTCATCTGTTAAAGGTCTCTGTACAATGGAATTTCTGTTCTCTGCACCTACCAGCTCCTACTGTTACAAAAAAGTGTAACAGGTTCTAATCAGCTCTCCATTAATAATGTTTATTCAGAGAGAACAATAACTCTAGATATTTTATTTTAATAAGCCTTACTTTCCGATCGTTTTTATTATAATTTAAACCATTGTACCATTAGCTATATTACCAGATATGTTTTTATGTGTTAACATTTTTTTTTTTTGCTGTGATTTATTCCCATTAGGAAACTGAGCAGTTCCTTTATGGTACACTTTACTGGTTGTTCTCTCATCCCAATACATGAATATAGGCAGGCATGCTAAAGGTTCATAAAGAACTAATGTGCCATTGCATTTCAAATGCAGTCCACACTGTACCTTCATCCATATGTATGCCTTAGCTTTTTATTGATCCTCCCTCCTTTAGAGTTTCACTGTTGAAGTAATGCAGTATAGCAAATCCCAGGTTAATGCAGCTTGTACCACACTACACATCAGGCAAAATGCAGCAGATCATAACCTTTAGAGTAATAGAAAGTTTTCAGAATGCTTGAGCAGTATTTAGTTTATAGATTTTCAGATCATAATATATGCTGATTTAATATAGGTATATTTAATTTCTTTGTTCATTTATTAAAACAATGCGTTATTTCTATAGTAAAAAAACATTGTGTGTAACCTCATAATCATTCTTTCCAGCTGTTATTTATTTTATTTCTTGTTGGTAATTTTGAAGACTAGGAAGGTTTTCAAAGATTTGTTCCCACTGATGGTAGAATAGTGCATTTAATTACATTTCTGTATTTTTGATTCATTTGTCTCATGTATCCAGTCATAAGTCTATAGTTTGACAGACTGTCTGAAATTGTCAGCATATATTACAATGATGATTGGTCTTGTACAGCAATGCAGGCACTACTATTGCCATTTGTAGTGTTTCTACTATTATATGAATGTCTTTTTGATTGTTTTACAGGTTTTCTCAGTCAATGTTTTCTGATTGCAGATACCTAACTGTTAAACATGGAAAGGATTGCATATCCTGTCAGGTAGCTCAATTTATGCAAAGTATGCATGCAATTAGTAATCAGTGGAGTTATTTTAATGACTACAATTTGATGCTAAAGGTAAGGCTTTTGTCCAGTAAGAGAGAAACTTGTAGCGCTACTGGTCAAAACAAAATAATCATGAGACGGTGCATAGCTTGGGCACATGGAAATATATAACAGCCAAATTATCATTTATATGGGGGATGTAAACAAGCTTTGATAAATTAGTACTCAAAGCTAAAGCAAGAGGATGGAGTCTGAAAGTATAAATATATTCAGACAAAATATTATTGTACGTTTCCATCACTTTGCAGAGAACAAAAATGTCATTGTACTTTTCTGTCACTTTTCAGAGTATGGATACAGCAAAAATAACTTATAATAATAATAATTTTGATTATCAATTACTGTATTGTGTATGTAAAAAAAAGATTATGATCAGGACACTGATCATTACCAGTGTGTTATGTATCTTATAAATGGATTTTAAAAAATCCTCTTTAGAAGTGAATTTCTTCATTTCTTAAAGACATAATTTAAGTTTGAATTAGTGACGTAATCATTTTTCTGTATATTACACTGAGCCATCATTTATTTTATTTTGGTCTAGGTGATGCACAGACATAAGAAGATATCTCATGCACTGCTCCCCTTAATATATATATAAGCACAGCACCTCTCTCTGTCTCAGTTTCTCTCATAACACACACACACACACACACACACACACACACACACACACACACACACACACACACACACACACAATTATTTGAAGATGCAACCCTTTCTCCTTGTGTGACCACTCTAAGAAGAGGCATCTTCACATTCTCTTTTGAGTAACATCCCATAAAGGTACTAGAAAGAACTCTACCTCATCTTCAGCAAGAAAAGCATTGTCACTCAGCTGAGATGTAATCCTGATGATCACACATGACCCAGTACTAGGGACTTCAGCTGGCAAAGTACAAAGTGAGCATGGCCGCACCTGTGGAAACATGATAGAATGGAAAAAGTGATTTCACATATATAAGGGAAATGTGACCTCAGTTGTGCAATCAACTGTTCCAGTCTTTGTACACCCCATGGGAGAGTCACTCCCGCAGTCTCTTACATATAAACATGCTACTCTCATGCTTGTTAACCATTGGAAACAAAGTAAGCTCTCCCAAATGTACATTTAAGACAAGCAATACAACAGAAGATAAACAGTCCTGAAAAACAAATTCTTACAGCCCATCTCTTGTTCTTCCCACAGCTGAAGGAGATCAGGATGCTGCTGCCTCAGGTTATTTGGCATTATGCATCAAAATCACTCACCAGACTGGCAAGCCCATACCAAGCATCTACCTTCTGTAGGTGCTCCGGTAACTCACCATGAAGGATGAACAAGAAAATCTTGCCCTGCCTGCTACACTATGCCAGAACTCTAAATTATATAGTATCTGAAGAAGCTGTTATCTGAAGAAGCTATGGCCACTCTCTTATGTGCACTCATTGAGCAAAATGGCAGTGCTGAATGCATGGATACATGTTTTGGAGATAATGTACCATGCAGCATAGTACTGCATTATTATATACTTCGGTTTCCTAGCACTGTACTGAGGTGCTAGGCATGGACATAGTGCTGCACCATGGTGTTATGGCTATACACATGCAATATGTCTGAGGGCAGTGGTAACATAATTCTTATTCTGTAGGATATGTACTGCTGTAACCATCATGTCTGGAAAACTCAATGCAATAGATGTGATTTAGAAACTGGTGATAGGCAACTTCATTAGGATAACTGCCATGATAATTGGCTCTTTTAAACATGATGCAAAGTGCCAGTGCCATTTTGCACAGCCTTGTTCAATATCATACAGCTGTTGAAAAGAGAAAGTTCAATATAGATGTTCTACATTCACCGCATTACACAGTCAATAAGGGTTTTACAGAGCTTTAAAAGGAGTTCTGTCTGATAATACCTGTTGTGGATGACACTCATACTGAAAAAGATGTCATGATGCACATGTAAATGGGATCCCAGGATACTGGCAAATCCCTGCATCATTTGCCTGTCGTTTTGGGATCTCAACCACTAACAGTACAAACATTGTGAAGGGCATGTCACAGGACTGCATAGCTGCGGTAAGTAATTGGGGAAAACCCCTTTGGCAACAAAGTGCTGAGTACTGATAATAAGCTAAATCCTGAAGCAGGGGCTGTGGCCATAAGCATGGGCATTTTGCAGAGTACCATACAGACCACTGACTGACATGTTTTGTCACAAATATACATGTATTGACATGGCCACTTGATAGAGCCAACATATGAAACATTCACTTCTCAGGAAGAGAAAGCACCCCTGCAAGTCCTCCTCACATATGACATTTATCTCTTGGGCAAACCTGCTACAAACATTATTGGACCATATTTGACAGGGACTGGTGCAAGATGTGAATGCTGTGGGTGGCAATAATAGGTGTCTGCAACAGGTATAGTGGTGGGTACTGATATGATACTCTATGCAAAGGAGAAATTATGGGACGTTGCAATAGTCAGGTCCACCACAATGTGAGAGTGGAACACTAGCACTGAAATACTTTAAAGAGTCTGTTAGTTGGGATATTTTGCTGACACCTTAATGATAACAGGCATCAGCTGAGTTTAATTACCCTGTGTTTCTGAAGTATAGCCAAACTCTCCACTTACACTGTGCTGATGAGGTCAATAAAAAGGCTGAAACATGCATGCCCACAGCTAATAGGGTTTGGATTTATTGGTCTGAATGTAACTATAAAGAATTAAAAAAATAAAAAAGATGATGTGGACATTGAGAAGCCATACAATTGAAATTCTTGATATCTTTAGGTGTAATTTGCATATATCCCATGGGCCTCTATTACAGGAGGCTTAAGGTATCACACAGTGAAATCTCTAGCTTGACTGGGATTTTCCTTGCAGCTTTTATTTTAAGGCGACTAAGGAGATTTTGGTCTTATTCAACAGTTAAGGATGTGACAACTGATCCCAAAATATTTCTTTGTTGTGGGAGCTGGGCAGGTATCATACTACCTTCTGTCAAATAGAGGCATGCCAAGTTAATAATGACCATTACAGTACAATATAACACACTCCACTGCATATCAGTCTTTTAAGACACCTGTGGCCTGCAACTGCAAAAGCACGCATGCCAACATATGTCTAAGTATGATATCAATGTAGTTTAATATATAGCACTATGCATGCCAAGGACCAGAGGGATGCAACTGCATATGTGCATGGGTAGACATTGCTATCATGTGCATTGCTGCTTTCATAGGTTATACTGCTGGATGGTCAACAGGACAATGCAGGACTGATATTAACAGGGCATCTGTGGTTGGTGATGATAGTGGCATGTAAAGGGCACAGTTTGAAAACACAATGACATTGTTTGAAATACTACATGGGGAGAGTCACCAACAGTCATCATTACAGAGATACAAACTTAGCACACATCCTGAACCGGGCATGGCAGAAACCTCATAAAGGAGAGTTCCACACATCCTCTACCCATTTCTCCAGTGAAAGAAGAGTATGAAGTGTGCACTGCATCTGAGTTGTGCATGGGTATGACACCAGCATCATCCCACACATAGCTATGACACTTGGCATTACCTGGCAGATGTGCATGTCAGTAATCCAGGTACAATCAGCTGCTATCCACAACATTGTGAAGATGGGAAGTGTGCTACATGCATTCTAAGATAACATATAAGAAGTTCACAGTGACATGGAATATATAGAAAGGGAGCAAACAATGCTGCTGAGGTCACTGATGGCAGATGTTACCTCCATCCTTCACTTCATCAGACACATTGCCATAGCCCTTCAGTCTGTGTGCAAGGGAAATGACTTCCATGACTGTGGAAGATACAGGGAGGTAAGACACTGGCTGCCTGAGCCATACTACACATATTATTGGAGAGATATTATCTGCAGCACCTGTGGATACATAGTTTTCAGTAACCAGTCATATGCATCATCCAAGTTATGGCTAGTAGCACTTTTCTGTCTCATCACCGAAGATGTCACATCAGGCTTCATGCACATATTCAGGTAGTCTAGTCCTTCCCTGTAACCTATGGGTTCACAGCATGCCACTTCTGATTGTGGTCATGACCACGTTGATGGCTGTGGCACTCATCAGGCTCAGCATGCAATATATATCATCAGGTTGAACAGTCAGGGTTGCGCAATTCTTTCCCTTCCCTGTCTTAGACCTCATCAAGCCGTGAAGTAGCAAACCAGCACAATGGCCACTGCCATGGTATCTTGACCCCACTACTATTGGTTTTGAATTGGATGCCCTTATAAAACTACATGTATTTTAGACATAATAGTGCAGGAATGGCAGTTAAATCTTTGTCATGCGTACAGTACTAGATCTCCAAATACAGGGGCTACAATATGTAGACATGTACAGTAAGAGCACAGGCCAATTATATAAGAATATATCATTTCAGTTATCCTCAGTATGCAAAAGGGGCAACTATTAGAGCTAAAGTACCAGCAATGCATATGATACTCCAAGGGTCCAACAAAACTTCATGCTAGCCTCAGTATAAAAGCTTTAAGAATAAGCCAGTGGATCAGGATTGTATTAGGCCAGGTGGAAGAAGGCAAAAATATAGGAAACTAGGAGTATGGGGTTGCATGTAAGATGGGCAAGTGCAGTGATGAAAATCTGGAGGGTTGATTAAAGTTAGAAATGTTATGGGCTCAGAAACTATACAGAAAGCATGCACTCATGATGGAGATTCAGAATAGATAAAATCAAAAGATGTGCCTATGGGTATGAATTGGGGGTTGCAGGAATGGTTGTAAAAACATTGATGTTTGCATATTAAATGAAGGAATCTTTGAAGAGAATGGATAGAAGTAAGAGGGCATGCACTGCATTAGGGATATCTGTAAGCATTCAAAGGATAGGTCCAAGAGAGGGGGATGATGTCTTGGAGAACTTGGGATAACTAAGGGAAGATGCTAACTTATTCTCAGTTACAAGCTGCTGCAGAAATGTACATGGATAAAACATAGAATGATGAGGTAGTAAAGCAGTAGCCAGAGGCAACATGGCATAGATGACCATTACAAAAATTAAAGAACATCTAAGTAGAGCATATTAAAGTCTAGCTGAAAGAAATGGGAGAAATTGGTAGGTAGGTGTAGAATGGACTGCCTGAGGTGAAAGAAAAACATGTAGGAAAAGCAGATATAACAACCTGTTAAAATATTTAAGGTGAAAGACCATAGCTCATGCAAGAGATGTGACTGATGGAAATATGATCTAAGATAACCAATACATTGAAAAGGAAAATCTTGCAATATTGGATGTATCAGAGGAGGGAAGAGTGGGTTTGCATATTTGCTGGGAATGTAGATAAGTGAAGGGGTGTGGAAGGCAGTTATCAGTATTTGTGAAAACTTAAGTAGGTAGAGCTTATATGGATGCTGGAAGGTAGCTGTTCAGTGTGATGTGGGAAAAGAAGAAGTTGAGCTGAGAACAGAGTCTGACATTGGTGTCTGTGGCAGTTTGTTTGAAATTAAAATTTGGAGTCAAATATTTCTATACTTTTTTATCTCTGTGCCTGCTGACCATCAGGCATCTCCCTATCGGTCCAGTTTCTTTACCCATACTGAGTATCCCTAGCATGGATATGAAAGCTGACCAAAGGGGACATTATTCAAGCAGCCATGGAGGTGGTCTGTGCCCTGACATACTAGCAATGAGCTCTTTTTTGCTAAATTCTAACACTAGCCTGCTGGTGGCTTGTGTGTTTTCTTCTTGTATGTGTGTGTCTCCACTTAAGTACTTTTGAAGGTTGCACTCACCAACTTGGGATAGCTAATCCCATTTTCAGTGCTGTGCAAGCTTTTTCCTGTATGGTGGTCACTGGCTGACTAAAACACCTTTTCATTCCTCCAGCATGGATTAGCCCAGCATCTCCCGATTACTCACATCCTCTCTTGCCTCTCTATTCCAGCACACAAGCCACTATTTATACCTAAGTCATCAGAGTGACATTTATGGTTCTATCCCTGTAGATCATAGACCCATACTAGGAGAAAATAAATGAATACAGTTTGTGGATGTATGGGGAAGTATGGGGGTGATGGCAATGTATATTAGAATTTGTTATGAAAGAGGCGTAAAGGGCTGAGAGGAAGGGATTGATGCATAATAAAACAGAATAGCTTAGCTTCCCAGTTGAGGGTTTGAAAGTAGATGTACAAGGCAGCAACACAGATAACATTAGGGATGCAGTATAAGACAGTTTGATTTAAAGAAGAGTATTTAGGAGGGTTTCAGGTACATGCAAGTGTGCTAGGGAGAGATGTCACAGACTAAACAGCAAATAATCTAGTAGTCAAATATACAGGAGGAGGAGAAGAGAAAACTGTGTGTGTGTGTGTGTGTGTGTGTGTGTGTGTGTGTGTGTGTGTGTGTGTGTGTGTGTGTGTGGATCTACTTTAAATAACCGAACCAACACTTCACCGACACGCAGAAGACTGAAACGAAAGGACCGAAAAGCAAGTTGATCGAAAAGGTGATTTGCCGACAGCCGAAAGACCGACAAGGGCAACGTGTGAGCGCGACTCGGTAAGTGTGCGATAGTGACGGATTTAGGAGTGGTCAGGTAAGTGTGCGATATTGAGGGATTTTGGGTTAGGGTGTGAGAAAGGTGAGTGTGCGGTAGTGTCGGAGTTAGGGATTTTGGGTTAGGGTGTGGGAAAGGTGAGTGTGCGGTAGTGTCGGAGTTAGGGTTCGGGTAAGGTAAGTGTGTGATAGTGATGGACTGTAGTTTAGGGACGGGTTAAGTGAGTTAGGTTTAGAGTGCGGGTAGGGTGAGTGTGCGATAGTGACGGGCTTTATGTTTTAGGGTGGGTTAAGTGAGTTAGGGTTAGGGTGCGGGTAGGGTAAGTGTGCGCTAGTGTCGGACCTTAGAGTTAGGGTTTGGGTTAAGGTTAGTGGATATGTCATTGTGTGTAATGTGTAGTTTACGTTTTTTGTGTCAGTGTAATGGTGTTCAGTTTTGTGAGTTGTCGGTGTTGTGTGTTTTCGGTTATTTGGGGTCGGTGTTTTGTGTGTCGGTGAAGTGTCGGTTCGGTTATTTAAAGTAGACCCGTGTGTGTGTGTGTGTGTGTGTGTGTGTGTGTGTGTGTGTGTGTGTGTGTGTGTGTGTGTGTGTGTGTGGATTGTAAGGGTTTGCTGCTTTTGTCTAGTGTTAACCATTTCTGATAAATGTTTAAGTTGTTGGAAGGCACACATTGAGTGAAAACATTTTACTTGTGGGGTATTTATTAAGTAAAAATCTAACTAAGGTGATAAAGTAAAACATTTATCATTATATAAAATGAGTTTTTATGATTGTTTACTTTTGCCTTTAGCCTACTTAGCTGAAGGACCTGAAGTATCATTCTTTTTCTGAAATCAGTACAGGGATTTCAACAGCTGAGATGCATGCTGCAGAAGTACTTTGTACAGGGGGAAAAAAAAAAAAACAAGAAAAATTTCTTGAAGAGGAAATCAAAATGTCACAAAATGTCATAAAGTACATTATGTAATTTTTAAAAATACCAGCCATTACACATGATTCGGTCAGAAGAACTGGACTTCAAATCTTAAATAACTACATGGCAATCAAAGAGCCTCCTGAAAACATTTAAAGGTTGAGAAAGTACTGTTTTCAGTTCAATCCCTGTGGAATAAAATACTCTAAATTTAGTTCACACTTGGAAGGATACAGACCTGGATTAATTTTTTTATCATGCCTTATTGTGTGATGACAAATATATAAAAATATGCTGTTTGATGATTTTTTCTCTTACATTTTTATTTTTGACATATATATTTCTTTAGATATACGTACTTTTAATTTCATTCAGCTGTAAAATGTTAATCTCATGCCCTCCATCAGTTGAGTTAGTCAAAAGCTGAGCAGTGTTTTTAAAATCATGTTAAATAATTTCTTGTTTTTAATTAAATCATCTGTTTCTACTAATATTGTTTACAACACTAGGGCTGATAATTACAATATTTCTTTATTTTAATGTCTTGCGATATGTCTGTTTTTCAGAAATGATAATACTAACATGCAGTCATTTTTTTTCGATATTCTCTCGATTGTTTCAGCAACACAAACATCGTAGTAGTCATTAAACATGGGCAGTTAGTTTTGGTCTCTCTATGTACTCACATAAGTACAGAGACACATACAACACCAACAGGCAAACACACACACACACACACACACACACACACACACACACACACACATGCACAATGTACAGTAATTTTCCTTCATGTTTTAAACTAAAGAAAATATCAAATGTAGAGTTCTATCATGACAAGGTCAACTTTGAGCACAGTTATTTGGATTAATAAGAAAGTGACCATATAACAAGGCTCATGTTTAACAGCCTTAACAAGCAAAAGGTATTAAATCCCTCGCTCCAGAACTGCAACTACATTGATGGCAATATTTGTTTTACTGACCAAATGCAAGAACTACTGCCTGTAATAACTTATTCCAGCATTTTCCAACAGTAACACATAACCACAAGGTACACTTGTGCAGAGGAAATATTTTCCTTGACCAAATGGAAAAGATATGTTCTTGTGTAATACATTTCAGCTTATTTTCAAGAGTATTCAGCAAGTACAAGAACATATGGTAAAACTTTAGGTCAGTTTTCTGAACTAAGTAAATTCATTGTATTTATTAGTCATACAATGCTAATCGGTGTTTATAAGGTAAAATATTTTTAAAATATTGTGTACTTTAATAATTATTGTTTCACTGCACTGTTTTACTTATGATGTTCTAGTAATGTGGGTTTATATGAAAAGTTTTGACTGTGCCTTCAACTTCAAGTATCAATAGCATATGTTCCATATACTCAAATACTGAGAAGGTAAGCTTGGTGCAGTTGGGCCTTACACTCATACTGGAAGGTCATATTGGATTTGCGTATAAACTGTATGGTATTATTTAAACTTTATTCCTACTTTTCAGTATTCTTTATGCTTTACAAACATTGATGCATTGCTAATTCTTGAGTTGCTAGTGAAGCTATTTCCAGATATTGTTTGTGCCCTTGATTAGAACACTGAAATCTGTGGGAAAAGTTGTGACATGAGTGCTTTTGGAATGGAAAGGCATGAAAACCAGTTGTCACTAAAGGCTAAAGACTGATTCATTGCTGGGCTTTACTGAATACCAATATATATACAAGCATAGGATCATAGACTCATAGGATCATAGGAAGTTACTAGGCTAACAGCTCCAGAGCTCTTATAAGCCTAGTCATGTTCAACCCATGTTCTCAAGGGTGTCTGGTTCAAGCAGACACTGAAATCGGCACCTATTGCTCCTGTCCAAGAGGGACACAGGTGGAACCCTTGGGGTGAATTTCTGGTTACCCAACCAGTTGTCCAAATTGCACTTAAATAGGGCCAATGAGGGGCTTTGTTTAACAATGAATAGGAAGTTTGTTCCAAAGGTGGAGTGACCTCTGTGAGGCAAAACTGTCTCTCCAGCAAGTTCTGTTGATGTCACATACCAGGTTAAGGTCCTTTGAATGAGTGACTCATTTGCCATTTGACTTGCGAATGTGCAGCATTTCCATTAAAGCTGGGTCACAGATTGCTGTATATGCAAGGCACAGGTCACCTCTGAGCAGTCTGCATGACACAGTATAAAGGGACAACAATTTCAGTCTGTCAGCAAAAGACAGATCTTAAAGACCCTGAATTTTCTTTGTAAGGAACCTTTGTGGTCTCTCCAGTTGCTGCAGGTGTTTGGAAAGAAACATACCAAAGGGAGCGTTGTACACAGTTATTGGCCTGATGAGGTAAGAGTACAGTGGGGTTATAACCTCTTTTTTTCTGGAGGCAATGCCCTTACTTATGAAATGAGCAATATAAAATGCCCTTCTTACCACTGTGAAGACATGATGATTGAAGTGAAGGTTGCTGTCAAACTATGTGCCCAGATCTCTCACCACTGACTGTGTGCTTAGTGTATTGCTGTTGATGTGGTAGTTTGCAGGAACATCACCCTTGCTGAAGGGGATGATAATGCATTTTTTTGCATTAAGTTTAAGACCATGACTTCAGAACCAATCATAAGTCTGTGTAAGACCTTCTTGCATGATGTTGACATTACTAGGGGTTTCAATGATTGCTCCCAGTTTGCAGTCATCAGCAAACGTTATCAGCCACAGTCCTTTAGTTTTAGCCTGTACTATGGAGAAGTATATTCCAAACAGTAGGGGTGTCAGAACTGATCCCTGTGGAACACCACTGGTTACGGGTCTGCTGGAGGAGGTGGAGTCCCCTATTTTGACTGTATGAGTTCTATCAGTGAGCCAGTTTGCAGCCCACCTGACAATATATGGGTTGATACCCAGCTGGTTGAGTTTATCAATAATGCTTGAGTGGATAATTGTGTCAAAGGCCTTGGCTAAATGTAGGTAGGCCATATGCACAGACTTGCCCTCGTCCAGAGCTTTGGTGGCTGTCTTGAAGAAGTTCAGCAAGTTTAACGGCATGATCTCCCATTGACAAAGCAAAACTAGGTAGGTGTATGATTAAATACCTGCAGCCCCCTCCACACAAAATAAATAAATACATCAACAATAAGCATAAACAAGCAATACATTACAATTCCAAGATATATGTCTAGTATTTTGTGTGGCTATACACATACATGGCTGATGCATGTGTTAAACATACCTTCAAAGCAAGAGGGAGTTGATACACTCCATGGATATCTCAGAAGGGGTGCCTTTTGAAATGCACAATGAAACTTATATTTAAGTGATCTCTTCTATGACCCATTTGTTCTACTACTGTCATGTCCATTCTAAATCAGTTGCCATCCGAGTCTTAGCATGTAACCATTATTTCTCCTACATTGGTCCCTTTGTCAACTTTTTTACCTAGTCTTTTATCTGGATCAATATCCATCCACCCATAACTCCCTTTTCCCATTTTATTTTACTTTAGAATCAGGCTATCACATCAACAGTGACCATCTTCATAGGATCACAGGTTCACAGGAAGTTACTAGGCTATTGGCCCTGAGGCTCTTACAAGCCTAGCCAAGAATTAAGCCCATGTTCAAACAAATCAGGATGTGATGCCACTGTCCAGAAGGGACACAGGTGGACTCCAAAGGGTGTATTCTCTGTTCCCCATCCATTTATCCAGGTTGTGCTTAAAAAGGGTTAATGAGGTAGTATGCTTGACATGGAAAGGGAGTCTATTCCACAAAAGGGGGAGTCTCTGGGACACAAATCTGTCCTGCCAACAAATCCTGTTAATGTCACAGACCAGGTTGAGGTTACGCATGTGGGTTACTTGAGTGGAGCTTAACCTGCGGATATGCAGCAGTCCCATCAAGGTGTGGACAGAGATTGCTTTGTATGCCAGACAGAGGTAACCTTTGAGGCGTCTGTAGGAGACTGAGTAGAAGGACAGGGCCTTTAGCCTATCTGTGTAGGGTAGATGTTTGAGGTTCTAGATTCTCCTGGTGAGGAACCTCTGTGGTTTCTCCGGCTGCTGCATGTGCTTTGTGAGGTACATGCCGAAAGGGGCAATGTACTCAATCATGGGTCTTATAAAGGAAGACTACAGGGATGTTAGGACCACCTTGTCCCTGAATGAGATACCCTTACTAATGAGGTGAGCCATGTAGAAAGCTTTCCATACAATAGAGGCAATATAGTGGTCAAAAGTCAGTTTGCTATCAACCTGGGTGCCCACATCCCTCACAACTGATTGAGTGCTTAGGACCTTATTATTAATGTGACCATTTGTGGGGGCATCACTCTCCTCATAGGGGATGATTATGCATTTTTTGGCATTCAGTTTGAGGTCATATTTCTGGTATCAGTCTTTTGTTTGGGTGAGACCCTCTTGGAGGACATCCACATCACTAGGGTAATTGATGACAGCACCCCATCTTGCAGTCATCTGCAGTCTTGGTCATCCAGAACCCACTGGTTTGGCCTGCACCTCAGAAAAGTATATCCCAAACAACAGAAGCCCAAGACCAATCCCTGGGGTACACTGCTCGTTACGGGTTTACTGCTTGAGGTGGCTTTCCCTATTTTGACTAGGTGGGTGAGCCAGTTTACTATCCATCTGGTAACATGTGGATTGAAGCCTAGTTGTGAGACTTTATCTATTATACCTGAATGAGGAATAGTATCAAAGTCCTTGGTCAGGTCAAGGTAGGTGGTGTGCACTGTCTTCCCCTCATCCATGGCTTTGGTGACTTGTCTCAAAGAAGCCGACCAAATTTAACAGGCATGACCTCCCTTTGACAAAACCAACCTGTGTGGGATTGAGTGTTTGGAGGTTGCCAATGTCCTTGTTAATAAGGTCCATGATAATCCCCTCCATGGCCTTGCAGATCAGGCTAGTTAGGCTGATGGGTCTACAATTTCCTGGATCGGTGGATTTCCATCTTTGTGTAAAGGGATAACAGTGGCTGTCCTCCATTCACCTGGGATGAAACCAGTACTCAGGCTTTAGTTGAATAGGGTGCGTAATGGTGCTGCAAGTTCCTGCCTGAGTTCATGTAGGATGCAGCCTGTGATGTTATTGGGTCCTATGGAGGCTGTATTTTTTACCTTTGAGAGGGCAGTGAGGACTTGCTCCCTAGAGATAAGGGGGGGGGGGCAGGTGCTGGGTATGTCCTGATTTACTGATGTACAGAGGGGTGACATTTTCACTGAACCTGTCCACCAACAGTTTGGCTATATCTACAGCGTTTGTGAGTGTGGTGTCCTTCATCACCAGTTCTGAGCAGATCTTGATGCTTCCCTTGAGATTGCGGACATATGTGAAGAAGGCCTTATGATTGTCTTTAGTAGATATGGCCAGTATGAACTCAAAGTTTGCTTTGGATGACTTCACTAGTGTTCTTAATTGCTTGTTCAAGCTAAGGAGAGATTGCGTCCAATTAGGCACCTGCTCCTTCTTGGTCCTAGACAGAATTTTTTTTTCCTTTTATTATAGAGTTTATTTATTACAGATGCCCACCAGACAGGTTTAATCTTCCTTGAGGATGATGAGTTCATCCTGTTGGGTATTCCTGATTCCACGCAGCTATATAAATGCTCGTAAAGGACTTTGGTGTAGGCTTTGGCTTATGTGCCAGTTCCTATGGAGTGGGAGGGGGCTGTGATCTGTTTATACCTTCGCTCAGGAGGTTCTAATCAGCTTTGGAGAAGTATTTTGCTTGACCCTAGCTGGAGAGGGGAGTAAGAGGAGATGGTGACTTTGAAAATGACCGCTTTCTGGTCGGAATTTACCAGCAATGACGACACTGTAGGGATGCTGCAGTGGTTACTCATGTTGGTTAATACCAAGTGCAAGATATTTTCACCTCTTGTGGGGGTGTCAACCAACTGGCCCAAGGCATTTGCACTGATGAAATCAAGAAATCTCTGGGCATGTGTGTTTTGGTATCAGTATTTCTTCCAATATAAACTTTGGATAGTTAAAGCCACCCGGGTTCAAGGTAAAGGGTTAAATCTTGATAGATTCGAAGAGGTCCAGGTAGGTGGAGTTGGTACCTTGAGTCAAAGTTGGGGGCCCATAGTTAGCTATGATTTGAATAGAGGTCTTGTGAATTGTTTACACCTAGAGTGTCTCTTGTGCGTTATACTGTTTGACCAGCCTAGAGGTGTGTATGTCTTTTATATATATTGCAACTCCATCTCCTTTTACTTTGCTGCCCACAGTTTGAGGTCTGAATGCATGATAGGATTAGTAACCTGGTATGATTGGGGTGCTCTCTGCAGCTTTGACCCAGGTTTCTGTGACTGCAAAAATGTCAGCATCTTCCAGGGTTAAGAATGCTCACAATGAGTGCAGTTTCATGTTTAAATTACTAGCGTTTAGTAGCATGACTTTTAATTTATGTTTTGATAAAATTTTCATGTTGGTAGTTTTGATTTTATGGAATTGCCTAAAAAACACACTATGGGGGAGGCAAGAGCCTTTTCCAGGAGCCTGAAGCCCAAGGGAGACAGATGCAGACCATCTCTGGCAATCTCAATCATGTCATCCCAGGCTATCAGGTACTGGATCCACTTGGAATAACTCCAGAAACTAAACCAATTGTTAAAGACAATCATTTTCTGTTTGTATTGAGGCATCATTCTGGGTGATGGTAGAATGCTGCTTAAGGCTAAGAACATACCAGTCCAGGACACATATTCCATGAGCTTGATCATGTCTCTCTTCATATAGTCCAGTGAAGTACGTCTCAAGTTATTCACACCAACATGGACTATGACAGAGTCATAACAGTACCTGTTGAGATACTTGAGTGCATGGGTGATAAGGTGGATTCTGGCACCTGACAACCAACTAACCATGACTTTCTCCTTAGGCAGCCTGGTGAGGGGCACATCTATGTGTCTCACAATGGAGTCTCCTATGACTCATATGTTGGGTTTATGCTTAGGCCTTAGTGGCTGTGAGACACAGGTGTGTGGATTATATGTGGTGTGTGGTGTAGTGGGCAGTGGAGTTTGTGTGTGTTTTTGCTTTGGAGGACTCTTTTGTTTGGGTATATTCTTTTTAAGGATCTCTGCATATGTGGGGTGTGTTGGATAGGTGTGGGTGGTGTTTGAGGTGTGGTGTTTGTGTTGACAACCTTCTCAGTGCCAGATATACTGGCATGCGGGGGAGAGAGCAATGACTCTAGGTTCTTGATGTAATTGCATCTCTCACAAATTGTGCTCCTAAGTGGTAGTAGTAGAGAGTTGCTGTGTACATGAGGCAGTTGCTACACTGTCTCAGGATGCCCATATCAATCAGACTTCTTCTTCTTTTGGCTTTTCCCCAGTTAGGGGTCACCACAGCAGATCACCTGTCTGCTCATGATTGGCAGTGGAGATTTTATGGTGTTGAGTTGCCAGCCCGGCGCCCAACCTTCCACCGAAGGCATACACTCACACACGCATACACACACACACACACACACACACACACACACACACACACACACACTCACGCTGGTAGGAGAAAATGTACGAAATTGTCCATCCATATTTGTTGGAAACTATGGGAGGGAGGCCAGAGAGAGAGCTAAGAGGGTAAAGGGTGGAAGGTGTAACAGTAGAAGTACTACTAGGTGATCACACAAGTGCTACTGAGGGAAAATTTATAGCTGGAGTACCTCACTGTACAGCTGCAGCTCTGGATGCAGCAAACCTGTATCTAGTCTATGCTACTCAATTTAAAGTTAAGAACATAGTAAAACTCACAAAGAAGCACAGATTATCCACTTGCAGACAAAAGAACAGCACTCACAGTTTGAAAAATATGCAGTTAAACAGTAATGAAAGGCAGTAAAATACAATTAAACAGTAATGAATTGCACTAAGTGGCAATGAAATTTAGTTAATCAGTAAATTGCTTTACAACAGTACAAAATAAATATAAATTAACTCACTATTACAACAGTAAAAACAACTCAGATAAAGCAGCAATTCAGTAGAATACTGTCATCAATTCAATAAGGCTACTGACAAGCAATCATAAATGTGGCCAACTAAATGCAGTTGAACTCCTAAGCACAAGTAGCAAAATGAAGTAGGAAGAGGCACATTTTTTTACTAAAAAGTGAGGAGACAGAAGATAATTCAAGGTTGAGAAGCTAAAGGGGGTGTACCTTCACAACTTATCTCACTGTACACAGTAGAATGAGCTGATATAATGGAACTGGGGGAGTGTCCAACATCAAATTTATACTAGAGGCAGTACTAAAGGCAGACAACTCAAAGCCACCAAGTTCTAATACCACAACAGTAGTTGGGTGGGGGGATACACAAGATCAGAACAGAGGTAAGGACTGAAGTGACTGAGTCTAAAAAAACAGTTGCACAGTTTAAACAGATAGTCAACAAATGTTTTAATCAGAAGTGCAGAAAACAGTTGGAAATAAGCACTTATCTTTTCCAGTGTTACAGCAGAGCAATGGCAGAAGGCTTAATTCACTGCCACTTTGAGCAAACAAGTACAAAATCGTTTAAACAATGGCTATTTAAGGCAGAGAATCAGGAGCCAGCCAAATTATCCAATCAAAAAAAAAACACAGCCTTGCAGTAATATCTCTAGCCAGATCAGGCCAGCCTGAATCCCCCTCCCATGAAGAAAGAGCTAGGCCTCTCTAGACAAATTTCTCTGCAAGCTCCAAAGGTCACAAACAGTAATAGATATTCAGATCTATGCTAGTATTTTTTCAAGTACAGCAACAACTAAAAAGAATAGAACAGAGAAACAAAAAGGAGACAAGATCAGAATAGAGGTAAGGACTGAATTCACTAAGTCTAAAAAACAGTTGCACATTTTAAACAGATATGCAGCAAATGTTTTAATCAGAAGTTCAGAAAACAGTTGAAAATAAGTACTTATCTTTTCCAGTCTCATAGCAGAGCAATGGCAGAAGGCCTAATTCACTGTAGCTTTGAGCAAAAAAGTACAAACTGGTTTCTTCTAGAACCAATGCTCACAAGACTGTGTGTCTAGCACTACAATGGTTGTTCTTCCATATCATACACACACTCTCATGCACTCACATCTGTGGTCCATTTAATATGTCTAATCCACTTACTGCATGTCTTTGGAATGTGGGATGCAACCACAGCACCAGAAGAAATCCAATGTGAACACAGGGAACACATGTAGACTCCACACAAAAGGCATCCCAGCATAGAACTGAACCAGAGAACCTCTTGCTATGAGGCGACAATGCTACCTATTGCTTCATTGTGCCATCCAGCACTGGATCCAGATCGCCATCTCTGATTTTAACTTCCCTTCAACTTTTTACCTATTTCCTTTTTGGCTTGCTCCTCCCTCGTTAGCAGTTCAAACCATCCCCCCCCCCCTCAGATCTCCACTAGACATTTCAAATAAAGCAAATTCCCATTACTAGTAGATTGTTTCAGCCATTCACATTTTCCATACAGCTAAAGGTAAAGTGGATGTAAAGGACAATGTGTTAAGAGGGATAGAGATTTTTATGCATAGAGCATTTTATTGGCTAATTTCAAGAGTCTTTAGCTGACAAAGTTTAGGGATGACTGAAAATTGGGAGTTATCAAAGATTCCCCAATAATGTAAACACCTTACAAAAGGGGTTAATACAGACAAATGACTGGTGCCAAAGTCACTGACTAAAACTCAATGCCAAAAAATGCATTTGAGTGCCTTTTTGGAAAACTTCCACCCAAACTAATTAGTCTTTTTAAAGGAAACCACTAAGAGATGACCTGGTAGTAAAGGATCTGGGAATATATGTAGAGAGCAATCTGGCCTTTGACTAGCATGTGGCCAACACATTAAGAAAATCATTCTATGTCACTGAACTTATAAGTAAGGGCATAGCATCCAGCTCCAATGAAGTCATAGTGTGAGTTTATTTGACAGTTATAAGACCTATCATTGAATAAAATGCTGTCATGTGACATATGCAACAGTTGGAATGCCCAGAATAATTCCTTATCAGGAGTATCCTGGGAATAAAAACATTTTCCTATACATATTGCCTTAAAGCCCTGTCTCTATACTCTGTCTTCCACAGTTACTGAGAGGCCATCTATGCCTGGCATAAAAGCCATCAGAAGAGCAAGCTCTGATGGACGTTTTGCACATCTACAAAATGAACAGCATCAGAATCACTAGATCCAAGGATATGCATATTGCTTGTGACATAAATAAGACATTCTGGCAAGATATATGTATATATATATATATATATATATATATATATATATATATATATATATATATATATATATATATATATATATATATATACATACATATGTGTGCATCAGGGGATCCCTATGCTCTGGAACAGGATTCCCATCCATGTGAAGCAGGGTCCATCCCTATTTAAGTGTAACTTTGACCAATGGATGTGAAATTGGAAATTCAGCTCTGGTCAGACTGCCATGTCTCTGAGAGACCGAGGCAGACAGTAATGCCCAAATTAATATTCCCTCCTCAGATAACCACTAGAAAATTACCCCTCCTAATAAATGCCTACAATACATAGAGGTTGGATTGCATGGTTAGGCTTATAAAGCCTGTGGTGGTCTTTATTTTCTATTTAACATTTGTTTACTGTGAAAGTCCAACTGGGACAGAGTCCATTTTCGTTGGAGGCCCAAGGAGAAACCTTCCATTTGGAATGAGAGAGTAAACCCACATGAACATGCAGGAGACTCCACACAGAAGGCACCCCAGCCAAGAATCAAACCAGAGAACCTCTTGCTGTGAGGCGACAAAGCTAACCACTGCCCCACTGGCATCTATATTACATAAATGAACTTTTAAAAGTTCGAACGTCATATGGTCAACACCATACAATTGAAGTTTTAAAAGTTCAAAAATGTAATAAAAGAAAATAAACCAAATAAAAAACCTACTGAACAGTTTAAGCAGGGGGGCAAGCCCCCCTGCACCCCCCACTAGATACGGTCTTTAAGTATACCAACTCCGAGATTGCACTACCATGCAGAAAGGGAAATCTTCCCATTCTGCACTGTACGGACTACAGAGATCTCCATTAAAACGTCTGAACTTTTAAAAGTTCGATCATATGGTGTCGACCATATGATGTTCAAACTTTTTCAAAGTTCAACAATGTGATATAGACCCACCCCACTGCACCACCCATTCATATGTTTATACTCTTTAGCCTAGTATATACATATGAACCTATGAACCTAAGTTGAAGTATGTGGTTCTTGTATCTTTATGTATAAAATGTGATTGAATTTATATAGGAAGGACTTTAAGAGAACTCCATACTAGAATTTATGAACACTGCATGCTACTGAAACTTTAGACAACAAAAATTCATCATCTTAGTATGGTCAGATATGTAGTAAGGATAAGAGTTTTTTGTTTGCAACAATTGGTTTTGTAATTAATTGTAGTGAGAAATTTAATGCAGACGAAAGAAAGCTAGTAGGTGAATTTTGTTACCTACATCTATCCTGGTTTAAATCATTTTGAAAATGCAAGTATTTTTGAAAAATGAAAAAAAATTGAAACATTAAGCATGTGATTGGTGATGTTATTGTTTGAAGTGCTGTATAAAAGTGTTCTATGTGTTAATAATGCCTCATCTGGAGACAGAAGCACCTAGTGGATTAAATGGTGTGTGTTTTACCTTTTGGTTGTTATTTTTTCATACCTTAACAATCATCTTAGAGTTTCTTAGAAGCATCTAAAGTATTAAAGTTCATCACTTTGCACAGTAGTGAGTATAATAACTCAACAAGTCAGTCACAGAACCATTTCCTAGTGATTTTCCATTTAGCAAAACTTCTTAATAATATAGAATATCACTGTACAGAAGGTTATGTTAGATGAAGGAACTTGAACAAAAATGGATCCATATATGGATTTAAAACCATAAATCTCCCTTTTGCATATCAAAGTTTGCAGGTTTACAGACTTCAGGCTTTCACTATATGACACTTGCTGGGATTCATAGATGTTTTGCACATTGCAGAGAGCAAATTAGTACAAGATGACAGCACTGACATGGGGTTGGTGTTTCAGAAACACAGATTGTGTAACCACATACAGTATACAGTACGTGCTTATGAGTGCATAATGGCCTGGAAATGATATACTCCATGCAGTGTGTATGCAAATGAGAAAAAAACAAAAAGGTGGACCAGTTCGGAAAAGAATGAAAGTGGGGCACTGGATAACTATTTTATATTCAAGCATTGTGGTAAATGTGAGATAGCAATATCTGTAGTAGTAACAGCAGCTAGTAACACAACAACAGGTTAGTGGATACCTTCAGAGCCATTGCCCTCAATGCTGCATATAGCGACCATCTCTGCCAACAAGGAGGTAAAGGCAATGCATGGCATACTACTACCTAAACGACCTGGAGACTGTGGGCCATTTCTATGCCGATAGGATGATTTTGTGAGATATTTTCAATCTGTGTTATCCAAAATAGAAATTTACAGACATGTGTTACATGTCTACAATATTTAGTGTAACAGATAAACATCTCAAGAACCCTTATTGGAGGTATCCAAGAGTTTACCAACAGATGAACCCAGTTCAAAAACATAAGGACATAAGAACTATACCACAACAGTGGGTACTGAGGTGTGTGCAGCTTTACTCATCTTGGTCACAAGTACTTTTTATTGGACTGTTGAGGACACATCAGATATATCACAGACCTCCGTTTCATAAATCTGAATGAGTTCACTCATATTATGTTATAGCACACACAGGAGCATATCTGATTCTTCCAACACTACAGAGAAGGGAACCACCATCACGAGAGCACCTTACAGCATTGCCCATTTCCCTGAGTTCCAGCAAGCCACTAATTGCAAATTAATTAGTGCAAAGGCCTAATTGGTTCCAGAGAAAATCCGACTGTGATACACCTACTGGAAAAGCTTCCATTCCCAAACTATCAGGTGGTCAGTAATTCAAAGGGAATTTTTATAAATCATCCATGTGCCAGTTGGACAGCTGACTCATGCCCAACCTTTATCAAAGATTTCTAATAGAATACTTTCTAGGGGTCATTGAGATGTAAAGTGCACAGCCAGGCTAGATAGATAGATCTGTATATGCAACTGAGGTGCATTCTCAATTCTGAAATATCAACCACAAGATGTCGAAACACATAAGGTTAAGTCCATTTGCTACCAGCTTTTTTAGTACTAAAAATGCTGGTAGCATGTTGTATGAGACTGCAGCACAGCATATACTGTTTTGTGCCCTTTTCCCTCTGTACTGCAGTTTCAAATTAGCAGGAGCTGTGATGGGGCAGAGGGGGGCTTGGCCCCTTGCATAGAACTTTTCTAGCATTTTTGGGTGTTTGTGTTAAGACCATTTGTGGTTGATATTTCAGTATATTATGATTTTGATTGTATTCCATATGCAGGTACAATCAATACAAACTGATTAAGAGTCCTTGTTGACCTCATTTGAAGCCCCTGACCATGCAGGTAGTCTCCTATAACAATGAATATACCAAAACACATAATAAGGTGATTCAAATTGTCAGCCTACACAAGGGATGCTTCAGTTGCCTAGGTACTTTCGGAGAGGTATTGCAATGCAGTCCTGAAATTTGCAGTAATATTTTTTTGTGTGTACAATGCTGCCCAAATGGGGTATAAACAAACAGTTCAAGCTGCTTGTCAGCATCCTGTCAGTCAAATCTATAGCAGCTGTTATAGCAGAATGGCAGGATGGAAAATCAGGTTCATAAGCTCATAGGTAGGTGCTAGGGAATCAGTCCTTACCACTAAACCAAATTCAAAAAATCCCTCATGGAGGACAACACAAGATAAACTGGAGATAATCTGAGACAGCCCATTCAAATATCTAGGTTTCCTGTGGCAGTGGCAGCTTTTCTGCTTGACATGTAATGGATGATTGTTATGGAAATAAATCCTAACAGAGGATTCTATAAGAGAATGAGTACAAAGAGAGGGCTGCCCATCTGTCTGGTAACTATGAACCTTGAGGGTATTGCACTGTCCTTCTGTCTGATAACTATGAACCTTGAGGCTACTGGACCTTTTAGTTAGAGAATCTCTGAGGTTTCTCCAGCTGAGTGATGTGCTTAGACAAAAGGGGCCTTGTATTCAATAATAGGTCTAATGAGACATGAGTAAAGTGGAATTAAGCCGTCTCTGCATCTAGAGAGGATGTCTTTACAAATCAAATGAGCCAGACAATATGCTTTCTGAAGGACTGAGGAAACATGATGGTCAAAACATAAGACATTATCAATAAGAGTGCCTACATCCCTAATATATGGAACGATGTGAAAATGTTCTATTTACCAAAATAAACTATACTGCATCTTTTTCACATTTAATTTGAGACCATTGTTTGCACTATTTATTTATTAATATGATCTAATTGACTCTGGAGCAATTGCGTGTTAGTGGAACATTGAATAATAACACTTAGTTTACAGTTATCTGCAAAGTTACATGTAGCAGCGTTGGCCCGAAGGTCTGAAACTGAGATGCCAAATAGAAGAGGGCCCAACACAAAGCTTTGTGGTACACCACTGGTAATTTTATGCTTTCAGAAGTGGCACCTGTGACTCCAACCATGTCGATTCTATCATCCAGTCTGTTAACTATCCACTGAATAACATAAAGCTTTATATTCATATTTATACGTCTGTTAACAATGTCTGCATGAAAAAGCAATGCGAAAGATCTTGGCCTAGTCCAGATATGCTGTAAGGACCACTATCCACCGCCTCTATGACCTTAATGAGGCCTGAGATTATATCTTTTTTAGCTTTATGTATGAAGCCATGTAAGGGGTCTGTGGTTAAAAGGGTCTGTTGCTGGGCCACCCTTGTGTAACAGCATTACAATGGCTGTTTTCCAGGCTTCAGGAAGGTAACTAATAACCGAGGTAGATCAAATTGTTTCAATAGGGTTTGAGACAGGCCATATTTGCATCTATAATCAGGCAACTTACTATGTTATCAGGACCATGAATGAGGTGTTCTTACTTTTTGAGAAGGCAGAGTGGACTCACCCCATACAAATTAAAGGGAGTGGCTGGGACAGGTTTGGGAATCACAGCAGCAGAAGTACCACAACTCAGACAGAAACAGGTCAGTACACTGCAGCACTGACAAAGAGGAAGTGAGTGCCCCACAGTTGTGGTCCATCATAGAAAACAAACTGATGCATGTATTATCATATGCAGGTTATCCAGGGTAGTGCACTGACTGGCCAAACTGTACATCAGACATAATTATACTAGCAGGCAAGGCACAATCTTCATCATTTTTGCAGGTGGTTGAGGGAGATGCAGTGAAAGTTACTGCAACACTTTGAGATAATGTAGAGTCATTGGAACTGAAGTCAATTGTAATGTACCTGGGAAAGTTTTAAGGAGTCAGGGATGACATCCATGAGGGATAGGGTTCAGCTGACACAATAGAACCAATGGCATCATCCACTGTGCTGGCTTGCTGTGCCAGGACTTTATCCAGTCTGTAGAAGAAAAGGAGTGGAATTATGAGACCATGAGACCAAAATCATCCAACTTGATGTATGCACTTTGGGCTGATCCTGATGAGAAATGTTGTCAACAATGAGATCATCAGTTATATGCATAGGTAGCAGCCAGTGGAAGGGGTAGAACTGTATACAGCCTGATGAGACATCCTAGTTGAGGGCCAGTGCACTGCCATGCCAGCATCTTGAATTCTCAGTGGCACATGCCTCAGTGTGATAGACATCAACTGCACGCTTTTTTACTTTTTTATTTTTTTTTATAATCTTTGTGATGTTCTCTCCAGTCTGAGACAAGTCCTTCCCCAACTCTGTAAAACTGAAAATCTTTGAAATCCTTCTGAAATTCTTCTATTCCACAGCTGTATAGCACTGAACTTGATTAAACAAGATGGCATCGGTACTTTGTAATGCTAATAAAGTTCGATTTGAATGGGTTATGCTAATGTGACTGTTTTGTAGCAGTGTTCCTGAATGATGCCATAGTGTATTGTGCTCTTCATAATGCTGATGGTAGCGCTATATGTCATAATGACCACAGGGCACCTGACTGCTTTGCTCATGTATACTGCATATATACAATCTTCTGCACATATCAGTTCACAACCCACACTAATTCTCTTATATACCTACCTTTTTTCTATGCAGGAAAAGTGTCTCTTCTCAAAAAAAAAAAAAATGCCACCTTCTTTCCTGCACATTTCATACCTTTTGGTTACCCTTGCTTATTTCCCTGTTCTTATTGGGCTTCGTGTCCCTGCTTCCATCTTTCCACATTACCTGATCATTTATAAGATGAACAGGGTTAGTTCTTTTCTGTACACACATACATAGTAAAACATATGATGACCACTATATTGTCCTTCTTGCACCAGGAGAACATGGGGTGTAACTTTGTAATGGTACATTATGCACATGAACATGCACTGATTTGACAGTGTTAGCCTACCTTCATTCTGACGTCCATCCTGGTGGTCAGCCGCACTTCTGCATCACTCCTCCAACCGTGGAGTAGCCATATGTGGTTTATCCCATGAAGTCCCCATGTTTTATGTTTTGTTTTAATAAAAGGTATATTTGTTTTTCACTACTGCTTCTGGATTATTTCTTGTATGGATGCAGTGACTGGTGATTTCTGACATTTAGTTTCTTCTGTTAGCAGTGCACTTCAATCTAGTATGTATCCCTTTCTTAAGTCAGCTGGTGCATTTAATGCATAATACATGTGCAATTAGCTCTGCAGCTTGTCTTGCAGTGATCACTTCAAAAATTAAAGCTGTAACAGTACACAGTGCAAGTCTACAAATCCCAGCATCTGTCTTGTCATGAACAATCTTTCTGGAAAACTTCTGTTGTGTTTTTTCTAGGACACTACACTGCTGAATTATATAGGAAACATAATGTGCAGCCATAGTCAAGTTTTGTTCTTTATTGCTGAACAAAGATGTACATATGCTTTTTCACTTTTCTGTTATTGTTTTAATACCACATAAATAAATCAAGAAAAATGTACCATCGACTGTGGATGCATAACAAAGAGATAGAATTTTGCAAAATGTTGGTCTGGTCTGCTTGAAATTGCCCTTTGGTCCACTAACTTCAATGAGTTATTTTTGAAAAGATTTCTAAGCCTTTGAATTTTAGTTTGTCAGCTTTGTTGCCACCAACTTAGAACAGAATAGTTAATTTGTATTTCAGTTCCCCTCAACTATGTATCCTAGTAAAATACCTAAACGTCTAATTGTGCAGATGCTTTAACTCATTTTTACATTGTTGCCTATTAGATTATAAAGGAAGACTTCATCTGATGAGTAGCATTAACAAATGCATAACAGTTACTCTCATAATTAGTGATCTGTTGTATGTATTACAATGTTCTGTTTTCATCACTGCACATGTATATTCATTATGTTTACCTTTACTGCTATCAGCTAGTACCAAGAATGGAGATTTTAAGTTATAATATCTATGCTGCTTTATGAACATGTGACTCTAATAATTTAAATGCTCTATAGCAATTTTTAAAGCAAAGTGTCACTTTTTGAAAATCACATTTTCTGAGTACATATAAATTATAAACATTATATTAGCATATACAGAGACAGAGTTTGAAGACCTCTATATTGTGTGTTTGCACGCATTTCTGAGTCTTAGACACACAGTTACTTTTAACACTTATCAATGTTAAAAACTGCTAAATGTTAGAATATCCACAACAGATTTACAAAAATGATGGTTGTTGGTATCAGAGCAGTTTACAGAGTTTCTTGAAAAGTATTACTGAACACGCAGAATTTTGTTTTGTTATTAAAGTAAGGTTGCGCTCTCCAGTCCCTTTATTTTTTTATTCTTTCTCTCTCTGTTTCCTTCTCCTTGCTTCATTTCACTATGAAGGTTGCATTATTTAAATTGCAGTCACTTTCTCCAAGGGGCTTGCACAATTTATGTGTTCATGAATATTCAGATTTGAATGTCTAGTGTATTTATATCATGCTGTTTTCACTTTGAGTCACTTCAGAGGAAACAGCACTAACAGGCTGGTATTCCCACAGTATCTGAGGTAATATTTATTACCAAGGCAATGGCCCATGTGTATTGTGTCACATAAGAAATGACTGAACAGAAGGATGCAAACGTTTTCACATAACAAGAAAAAATCCATACAGATTTTATTTTTTCTAAACAAAGGATACCAAAAATGTCCAAAAAGAAAGTTTTAGACTTTTCTGACTATGTGGGAAATTATGACATACTAAAAGTCTTAATAATTTTCGTCCATTACAGAATAACATTTGACAGAAATTATTTGCAATAGTCTGCATGTACTTTGTGCAAGGGAAAAGCAATAGATTGCTAGAAAACAGAGTACAAAAACAAAATGATTAGTTTTTTCTTCATTGTTTTTGAATGTATATGCACCCCCCACACACACACACACACACACACACACACACACACACACACACACATATGTGTGTGTATATATATATATATATATATATATATATATATATATATATATATATATGGGTCCACTTTGTAATTTCCAAATGCTAAAATCTCGAATTTCAGTATTCCGACCAAAACTCACAAACTCGAAAACACACAACCGCGAAATTCAAAATTCTGTACCCACGCTACACGTACAGTACACACATAAACATACACAAAACTCCCCCTCACAATCAAACAAACTAATCTAAACTGCATATAAGCAGGGGGGCTGTGCCCCCCACCCCCCCTACTTATATACTCAAACTCCGAGATTGCACAAACAGTAACACAAATGAAACTCACAAACACACATCTTACAGTCTCTCAAACACACACATAGCAGTCATAACACACACTTACATACACTAATCCCTAACCAATCTACTTACACACACATGCTTACCAAAATTAAGCCCAAACATCCACAATCTGTACCACCAGAAGCAGAAATTCAAAATATCCGTGCTTCGGTATTTTGAATTTCGCACTTCTGTCGGTTTTGGAAATGTGAGTATTCGGCTTTGTAATTTTTAAATGCTGAAATTCGAGATTTCTGTATTTTGAAATTACTAAGTGGACCCATATATATATATTGCAAGTTGTGTTTTAGACAAACAGGAACTATGTTAAAGAGCATTGTGGAATTCTAACAAGTTGAAATTCAATCATGTAGTGCTGAAGAACTCTACTTCAGTCTACTACTGTTCTACTATACATATATTACACACACACACACACGCACACACACACACACACACACACACACACACACACACACACACACACACACACACACACACACACACACACACACACACACACACACACACACACACACACACATATATATATAAGTACAAATATGACACAGTCATTGTCCATGCTGGTGTGAACGACCTGAGACGTACCTCCCTGGACTACATGAAAAGAGACATAGAGGAGCTCTCTGATTATGTAGCCCAGGCAGGTATGACCCACACCCTGAGCAGTATCCTTCCTTCACCAAGAATGATGCCACAACATAGAGACAAGATGATCAGCTTTAACAATTGGCTTAATTTCTGGTGTCATTCAAAGGGGATCCAGTGTCTGTCTGCCTGGGATGACATGCTTGACAAGCCACGCTGTTTCGCAAGGGACGGCTTGCACCTGTCACCCCTGGGATTCCGGATATTGGCTAAGGCTCTTGCCACCCCCATAGTGCCTTTTTTAGGCAAGGCTCAAATTCTAAACCTACCACCCTAGAAAACAAAAATGGGAAGAAACTAAGGGTAATGCTGCTCAATGCCAGAAGTCTAAATCTCAAAATGCACGCACTCGAGGCCCTTCTCAGTATGGAGAACATCGATGTCTGTGCTGTAACTGAAACCTGGTTCAAGGCTCCTGAGAGCACCCCGGCACTATCAGGTTTTACCTCATATCATGCGTTCCGACCCCAAAACCCGGACCACACCACAAAAGGAGGGGGTGTATCCATATTCATCAAGGATACCCACACCTCCAGGTTAGTGGCAATGCACGAAGCATTGGAAACCATCCAGGTGCAATTAACCATAGGCAAAACTGCTCTACAATTTGTAGCATGCTACAGGCCACCCTCTCAAACTCAGGAACCCCACACAGCCTTCCTGAAGACACTGGAGGGTATAAATGTATCTCCAAACACCATTATATTGGGTGACTTCAACTACCCGAATATAGTCTGGGAACATTACTCAAGCCCCAACTTTTTAGCCCAAAGGTTCCTGGAGTTCATAAATTCAAATGCCATGTAACAACTAGTCACCGTTCCCACAAGAGGAGAAAATATACTAGATCTCATCATCACAAACATGGGGACAAAATGCTCCACACCGGAAGTATATCCCTCATTAGTGAGATCAGATCATAAACTAATCTCACTGGAAATTCACATCCCGCCCCCACCCCAAACAAAAAAGACCACAGTGAAGAACTTCTCTAAAGCAAACTTCACACTACTCAAGACTGGTGTGGTATCCTTCAAGGCCCCCGAGCCAGTGGAAACCACAACCCAAGCTGCGGAAGCCCTTACAAATGCCTTCTACGAACACCTCCAGGACTGTATGGATCAGGCAATCCCTAATAAAACCAAGACACTTTCCACCAAGGGCAAACGTCCAGTCTGGTGGACCCCAGCCATAAACAAACTTTACAATAAGAGGAGAAAGCTGTTACATGATAGAGCAAAATCCATAAAAGAGAAGACACCCTTGATCATTATTAGTAAAAAAATACGAGCACTCATAAAATCATCCAAGGCCAACTTTGAGAGAAAAATTGCCATAGATTCAAAAGACAATCATAAGGCCTTCTTCAGCTATGTTAGAAACCTGGGTGGAATCTCCCAGATATGCTCAGAATTAATCCAAAATGATACAAAAATCACTGAACCCACAGACATTGCCAACATACTGGCGGACAGGTTCAGTGCAAACTTCATCCCCCTCTCCGCCCCAAAAGGAGAGATAACTATCCCAGCAGAGTGTAGCCTCCCAGACATCTCAAATGCGCAGGTAAAAGCTGCTCTCTCTAAAGCTAAAAACAAAGAATCAATGGGACCGGATGGTGTCCCCGGCTGTGTGCTACACGAACTCAATGAGGAACTAAACCCGCACATAAGGCAGCTGTTTAATCTTAGCCTTACCACAGGATACGTGCCCAAGGAGTGGCATACGGCAACTGTGGTCCCACTTCACAAAGGCGGTGCCTCTACGGACCCTGGTAATTACCGCCCCATAAGCTTAACAAGCCTGGTCTGCAAAGCTATGGAGAGGATCATAATGGAACTCATAAACAAAGACATAGGGGACTTGCAGACATTGGACCTGACCCAGTTTGGCTTTGTCAAGGGCAGATCATGCCTTTTGAACTTGGTCAACTTCTTCGAAACAGTCACCAAGGCCATTGATGAGGGAAAGGCAGTCCATACAGCCTACCTTGACCTTGCAAAAGCTTTCGACACAATACCCCACTCAGGTATTATAGAGAAACTTACCAGCTTAAATGTAAACCCATATGTCACAAGATGGGTTGCAAACTGGCTAAAGGACAGAGCCCACAGGGTCAGAGTTGCTGGCACCATGTCAGACTCCAAGCCGGTCACAAGTGGTGTCCCACAGGGCTCAGTCCTTGGCCCCCTGTTGTTTGGCATCTACTTCTCAGAAGTACAGGCAAACATAGGAGGACTATGGCTGACAAAGTTTGCAGATGACTGCAAACTGGGCGCCGTAGTAGAAAGTACATCGGACACAGATATCCTTCAGAGGGGTCTCACGGAAACTGATAGCTGGTGCCAGAGCCATGGCCTGAAGTTAAATGCCAAAAATGTATAGTCATACCCTTCGGGAAAAACAAGGTAACCCCAAGCTACCATATAGGTGGCAATCCACTAAGCACAGAAGAGGTTATCAGGGACCTGGGGACCCAGGTTGACAGTGGCCTTTCTTTTGACACTCACATTGCTAAAGTGGTTAGAAAGACCTTCTACATTGCCCACCTGATCATGAAGGGATTCACATCCAGATCAAGTGAGGTCATTGTTCCCCTGTACTCTTCACTTATCAGACCAATGATCGAGTACAATGCCCCATTCGGGATGTATCTCACCCGACACCTGCAGCAATTAGAGAGACCCCAAAAGTTCCTCACCAAAAGGATAAAGGGATTCCAAAATCTGTCATATGCTGCCAGACTGAAGAAACTCCAGCTCTATTCAGTCGCATACCGTCTGCTCAGAGGTGACCTGTGCCTGACATACAAGGCCATGTCCAACCCGGAATTAATGGACATGCTCCACCTCAAAAAATCCAAATCTACCAGATCCACTAGAGCAAGCGACTTAAACCTTAGCACGGATATAAATAAGACATGCTGGAGGGATAGATTTGTCACTCAGAGACTCCCTATGCTGTGGAATAAAATCCCGATCCATGTGAGGCAGAGCACCTCGCTGGCTCTTTTCAAGAGAAATCTTGACCGGTGGATGGGAGATCATAGGTTTACCCCGGGAATCATCTCTGTGTCACTGCTGGACAGAGGCACAACAAACTAATGGGCACAATATTTTTTAACATGAGGGGTGGCGTAAGCCACAAAACTTTGGGCTAGGCTTATAAATGCCTTAGGGCAGATAGCCTAGTATAAACCTATGAACCTATGAACCTATATATATATATATATATATATATATATATATATATACATTTTTTTTCAGACAGTTCCTATAATGCATAAGGGTGGAAGAGAAGCCTTAAGTTTTGTTTCATTTTATTTCTTCTTTAAAACCTTTTTCTGCATGGCATACATGTCTGCACCAAGACAATTTAATCCAGCATGCAGCAACCAAAAACTACCAATGTAAATCAACCTGTGAGCAAAGCACCAAAAGGCAAGGATGGAAAAATTAGACATTCACAATTTATTAAAATAAAGCCAAGAATATATAATTAAGCACTTTTACATACAAGACTTCTACAGAATTTCTTGATTAACATTCCCATGCCAAATTTAAACACTCCCTACAACGCTCATATGACTCTACTGTCCCAATCACAAACCTCAAAGTTTGATGTCTGGACATCAAACTGACACAGCAAAATGTAGGATGCTGCTATGCAAATGTGCTGCGATTTTATTGAAATTTGCATACTATTTCCAGCAGTACATTTAACAAAAGTGATATACTGTATATTTTAATTCATTCCTGAGATCCCAGAAGGCTAGTTTGTTTAAATAATAGTATATTAGAGCTCAAACAAAGAAGCAGTCCTAAGATGCAGCTTATCAATTGGGTGCACATTGATCTGTTTCCGAGATTTGTATTGATTTTTTTTTTGTCCTGCGTGTTCTGCAAATTCTCATGGTTATTCTCTACTACTTAAATATGGATATCTCTCTGTTCAGGTAAGCAAATCTAAAGCTTCTTTATCAAGAGCATCAGTGGAGGTTATAATCTTGTTTACTTTAATGATTTCTTTCATTGAGTCTAACATTATGCACATTGACTTACGAGGCCTGTTTGTGTTTAACACAGATCACTTAGGTAGTTTTTTTTTTTTTCTCCTACAACATGACACAGAGAAAATAGGCTGATCAGCATGGCCTGTATAAAATTTAGCTCACTGAGGTAGTTATGTTCAAAACTGGGCATGGATAAAGCATGTTGTGAGACAATGGGCTGCACTTTCCAATATTTTATAAATATTACAGCTGGAAGAGGGTTAGTGTCATTCAAACGTCCCACTGCTGTTGGAAATTACTAAAACTGCAGTCAGTGCTTTAGTTATGAAACCACATTAAATGCATTTATAGTATGCCATAGTCAGTGTTTTCTTTCCACTTTGTTCCAACGTAATATTTCTAGACTGAGTTTAAACTAATATTTTTATTAGACTTGATATCAGTTTTCACTGTAGTTTATGTATCCAGACTTTTTAATTTTAAGTAATGTAACACAGAGTGATAATGATATTAGTTTGCATTATAGATTATAATGTTGTTTGTCTTTCATATAACTGCATGCTCAATTAAATGGCTGATGTTGTGGATTCCTGTTTGCAAGGCCCTTTTTCTCCACATTTCCTGTCTCCATTTTTAACCTTTCCACATTTCCTTTTTCCATAATAAATGTTATGCTCCCGGCCCCAAATGTTTGATTTTTGCATTGTATTCCTGTTTTTCTCATTTGTAATAATTGTATGATACTTTACTTTCTGAGTAACTGTCAATGATATTTCTAGCTAGTTAGTTGTCAAACTCACAGTCTGTATGCAGATGTTGTCAAACCATTTTCTTCAGAGGTTTCCTACAGTAAAATATTTGTTACCTTACCTGATGATGCACATTATTGTATCTTCTAGATTTGTTTGTAGATTGTAACATACAATGTTTATTGCCTGCTTTTTGCAGATACATTCCCTCTTCTTCTGGAATTAACTGGTAAATAAAAGTTTACTATGTTGTGCTTATCTCATTGTAACATGGAATATGATAACATCTCAGCTCCTCTGTCTATAATACTTGAAGATAAAGTAAAACTTCTGGAAGTGCTGTCATGTTGATAATTCAAAGATGAACGCAGACTTCAGTTAAGAAAAATATATTCACAGTTTTGTATTTTGATTTATTTCTTTGATTATTCGTTTGATTGCTTGTTTTAATACAGCTAAAACGTCAAGACTGTGAAAAATAAAACAGGCAAAAAAGCTTTACCGATTATTTAAAGTTGATAGCCTCCAAAATATATATCCCTTGCCAAGAAAGAGAATAGCAAAGCATATTACTTTGGATAGTGTTGTTAATAAGACCCTTCTGTAGTTCTAATGGAGCCATTGTAAATGACAGCTTTGTTTTTTTCTCCTTTTTATGAACCTGTTTATGTTGGCCTACAGTTTTAAAATCACTATCTTACAAATATATATACTCATACGACTATCCTTTTATTATTCCTACTTTGCTTCTATTGTGTCCTTCAATTATGCTGGTGAGGACATATTGAAAATGGCCCACAACAGCCCAGAACATTCTCTGCAGTCATACGTTTATGTCAAAATCAATTAACGCTAACTTACTTTACAGATCAACACTACATTGTTATTGCAATGCTCAAAAATTGGCAAAAGAGACTACTAAAATAGTAATTATATAATTGCGCAACGTTTGCATATTTTATGATCCTGTTACCTTTGAAAACTCCCCGTCTGGTGCATTTTGTGGCCACCTGGGTCTTGAATACACTATATGAGAAACGTCATGTCACATACACAAGAAGTACTTACCTGTGAACCTATAATTAAAGCACCAAAGGGGAGCTTGGCTAGGTTTAAAATAGCTCCCCCAAGGGCAGCTAGCCTAGTACTTACCTAGAAACCTATGAAGAACCAGGAAAGGCATGATGAGAACACATCGAGATGCAAGGAACCTTTTCAAAGAAATTTCATAATTCCAGATTTGGATGTCCAATAATCAACAGCAGGGGTTAGCTTAACTGTATGAAAATAATCTTGCATAAGCCTGTTAGAACAAAATCAGAATTTGTTTTTTTCTAGGATATGCTACCTAGAGGAAGCATTGCAATTGGAAAGAAAATGGTGTGTTGTCATAAACATCCAAGGCCACATCAGTTTTCACTTAACAAAAAATTAACACACTTGAATATCTGGAAGAGAAAGACCTTGACAATATCTACACAAATTAATGAACAAAATTACATTAAAGTGGCATGTATCTATGTTAAACCAGACTGGGATTCTGCATTAGCACTTGGTACAATCAGTTGTTTTGTCTCAGCTGATGAACTCGTAATCCTGGGTGAACATAATACTTACTTTGATCCCAGAAACCAACATGACACCATCACTTACTGTATTTCCTGGGGTTTATCAAGGAACAAATGATAAATAATAATATGCAACAAAAACAAAAAACAAGGCAGTAGAAGCAGCAATACGACCACATACACAGATCCAACACAATTTATTTCCTTCTCTGGCGCCTCGGCTTACGCCTTCTAGGAGAATGAATATTCCAATCAATTACAAATTATTTATACCATTCAACAGTCTTAATTACAAAAGCTAATAGAACAATTACACAATCAAACAATCAATTAATTTACAATAAATGTCATTCATAAAAATACTCTCCAATTGCATTCTACGTTAATACCCATAGGTGTCAGTGTGTTATATTTCAATATAAAAACTGCCTCCTTGTATAGCAGCTTTTGTTTAATTAAATTATCATCAATATTATAAACTATTACCTGTTCCAAAATTGTTGCCAGTAAGCCTTCAGGTGAACTATTATGATAGTTTTTAAAGTGTACTGCTAAGGGACTTTCTAATTTTTTATTTTTTATATCTCTTATATGTTCTTGAAGTCGGACCTTGAAGGCCCTTTTACTTTCCCCTATATAAAACAGTCCACATGGACAAATGATAAATTCCTAAATGAATTCCTTACAAAAAATCATGTTCTCTTTTTTTATTTTAGTGAGAGCATTAAAAATCACATTTTAAATATTTAGTTAAGCAAGAATGTCCTTCAGAGTAAGGAATGCCTATATTGTTGTAAGCTTAAAAGATGATATTTTTACCTCATATTATTCCTTGATGCTACTCATTTTTATGTTATAGAAACTGTATTATTCATTTCTGACCTTACATAAAATGTCAGACTCACCACAACTTCCAGTATGGCACCTAGTTTAATAGCATGGATATCCTGCATGTCCATGTGGAGAAAGGTTAAAGGAGTCATGTAAAAAAAATAAATAAATAAAACCCTGAATCATTTGTTGCTAATCCTTGTTGTAAGGTGGGTTGGAGAGTCAGGTGAATGCTTACTAAGAACAAAAGTGTAAAGGCATTAAAATCTAGGAAAACAATAATAAAAGATATGTTAAATGCCTCACGATGGAAGTGTCAGAGGAGCTTTTTCCTGCTAAATTGGAACAAAGTCTATATCATAAGTATTCTAAAGAAATAAATATTAGCATGTCTTTAATCCAATAACAAAAGGCTGGATACAGTAAATGAGGTTTTGAGCTCATCTTCAGAAGGAAAAATGAAAGGAGGAATGGCTAAATGAGAAGCCTGCAGAAAGTGGTTACTGCTAAGTAAGTGGTGTTGGAAGGCAGACAGTGAAAACTAAATCTGTGCTTCAGTGGGGTCAATGAGAATAATAGAGGGAATGGTGCATAGACAATTTATTTAGCAACAATTAAATGTCTGAACAGAGACAGTGCATCAGGTCAATACTCATATGAATAACAGGAAGAAAATGCCACCTTAGATCAGACTGAAATTTTAAAGCTATACTCTGCAGGAGGAGTATCCTGGATAATTTATGGCAAAGGGGGAAGACTCTGATGCTGAGGTCAGCAGGAATTGTTGCTAAAAATGATGATTCAGTGCAGATCAGAGTAGGTAAATTCATCCCTACTATGTGGAGATGTCAAGAGGGTGGCACAGTTGTGCATTTCTTTGATTGTCGCTTCACAGCAAGAGGTTATCTGGTTTGATTCTTGTTTGGTACCGTCTGTGTAGAATCTAAATATCCCCCCTGTGTTCCTGTTGTTTTCTCCTGATGCTCCAGTTTCTTTCCACACTCCAAAGATATGCAGTAGGCAGACTGGATACTCTAAATTGTTATTAGTTCTGAGCATGGATGTGTGAGAGTGGTATGGAAGAATAACCATGGGAGGGCTAGCAACCCGGCAGTGTGAGCCTTTGCTCTAGGTGGTTTCCATTGTTAAAGCCACTGTTATTGTAACACCTGACCCAATGTGGAAAATGGGAAAAGTGGGTTATAGATGGACAGCTATGAAGATGTCAAGAACTATGCCTGAAATTCAAAATGGCCTTCCATAAGCAACATTATTTGTATGTATCAGGTAGCAACACTTTCTTGGACCCAGAGCAAGGCACTGTAAGAGATCCATAAGTACCATGAGGCAGGAACTTACAGAAGACTCCTAAATGACAGCAGGAGTAGGAGAGGGAAGCAAATAAATTGTCAGAAAATCAAACCCAGGAGAGCATGGCTATCAAAACCATTCCATCATTTCCAAAGGGGAATGGAGGAATGAGCAACAGCCAGCAAGAAAGGTAATACAGAAGTATAACTCATAGCTGTACTGCCAAATCTGGGGAAGTCTATGATGGACCAAGACTCAAACCAAATACTGGCACCTGTTGGTGTTGCAGAGGTGATCTGAACTGAATGCTGGCTCATGTGGTTAGCAGGTATAAATGTCAGACAGATGTTGAGACTAGTGCATGAAGGTAGACTACTAGAAATAGGACTAGGACCCACAAGTGGATATCCACCACACCAGCAGAACTGTAATACATAAGTCCTGCTGGGATGTTTTTCCGAGATAATGGTTTATTTTCAGGTAAAAATGTTTTCATGGACAACACGGTGAGGCATTGTTTTAAAAATGTGAAAAAAAACTGTTTCAGAAAAGGGGATAAAAATGAATAAAAGTGTGTGTGTGTGGGGGGGCTAAAATACAACTGCCTAGCAACAACTGTGAGCAGGAAAAGAAGCTAAGGGGTAGAATCATGATTCAACTTGAAGGGTGCAAAATGTTTTTTGTTTGGTTGTTGCTGAGAGATATTGTCAAGTAACTGTGGAAATGTGGATATATTGTTGTGCCTAGGGAATTGTAAATAAGTAAAATTAGATGTGAGGAACAGTATAGGCATTGAGGTCAATGTAATATTTAAGTGAGTTCCATTTAATAAGTATTAATTAGAAAATTCTTGGATATCCAAGCAAACAAACATTATAGCAAGGCTAAGAGACAACAGAAGGTGTTAGTGAGTTAGCTACTGTTTAGCCTTGCAGTGTTGGGGACAGGAGACTTATCAGCATCTTACTGTGTGACTCTGTCTCACAATGTATATAAGTATTTTAGACCACAAAATAAATGATGGATGCACCTATGGAGGAAGCAGTATATTTAATCTCAGTGTAAATATTTATGTATGTTTGAGTGTGTTTAAATACTTCTATGTATTTTTACATTAAGATTACTCAAAGTGTTCTTTTGTTATGGTTGTTTGAGTTGACCTGGGTTTGTTAAAGTGGGAAAAATGAGCATTCTCAGAATGAAATTCTTAAAGACAGAAATATGAAACAAAAGTAGGTGTGCAGCCAACGAAGTGTTTGCAAATACTGAATGGGGAGAGATCGTCCTAAGATGGTTAGGGTAAAGTATAGAATTACCTAGAAAAGTGGTTTGAAGAGTGGATTGTAACCTGAATCCAGTCCTTGACACAGTGAATGCTAGCTAGCGAAAGGAGATGGTTCTAAAAATAATGACATGGGATGCTAATTTCCTGACAAATTCATTGAAGCAGGACAGAATATTAAATAATGTAAGTCAATCTGTGACAAATGTTAGTCTTGTTGTAGGAGATACATCTATCCAAAGATGAATATCAACATTTTATTAAAAAAGGATTCAAGGAAGGACACCACTCACAAACAGAGATCGAAAGGAAATGAGAGTAATAATTTCATTTTCTAGAAAATTGCCTTCATTGATTGAAAAAGAAATAGTGGACCCACCAAGCAAATATGTTATAGTGAGAAGAGATTGGGAATGTAAGACAATAATGATAATATTAATATATGTGCCTCAAAGATTCAATTTTACAGAGATTAAACATATGCAAGCAGAGACTATTTCATTCCACCAAGGTGTTTTAATAATCAGGTGAGAATAGAGTGTAATAATTGAAGTTTGGGATGTTTCAGGTAGACCAAGAAGAATAAAGGTGTAACCACGGGACTGGTTCTGGTAAAAAAAAGTTTTTAAGCTGTTTGGAGTTGTGACTGTAGTCATAGGCTACAACTTCCAGTAGACCTATTTCTCATCAAGTTCTAGAAATAATACTAGCATAGATAGGATGTATATGTCAGCAGAGCACTTGCATATAGTTGGGCATGTAGAAACCGACCCATTAACCAAGGCTGATCACACACTATTTGTACAGGGGAGTGAACAAATTCCATACACTAAGGGGAATAGGCAATGGACCTTTCTCCTCAATCTTTTAGGACATTTGTCCCCATTAAGATTGGAATTTGGATTGCATAAAGAGCATGGTGTGTGAGTTATAAAGTAAGTTAAATGATCTAGTGGAGAATTTGGAAAATTTTAAAAAATATAAATTAAAAGTGCATTTAAAGGAAAGGAGGATATAGGAGCGCTACAAAGCTTAGAACAAGAGCAGATTAAGAATTGTAGGGAAATTGTCAAAGTGTGCTTAAGAGTAGACTGAGGAACAGAAAGAATAGGAGGAAGCAAGATGATGATTAAATAATTACTTGGACAACTTACCAATGACCACACTTAAGCAGATATATTTTGACAAAGAGTCTGAAGGAAAAGAAATGGATAACAAGAAAGAGCAGGTACCAGAAAGTTAGAAAGGATGGTGTTGAAGTTGCTAAATCATCATGCCAGGAAAATAGTCAGGGACTCAGGGGGGATCCTAGAGGTATTTTAAAGATGTTATGTGGAGTTTTATGAGGACAGTGAGTTAAAATTAGCTCAGAAGCAAAATATATGTGCATGCCTAGAATACAATGGTTTAATAATATTAAGTCAGGAGGAAGCAGAAAGCCTGAATAGACCTGTAACCAGGGAAAAAATTAAGGGGACGACAGGAAGCCAGGCAAGTATTAAGTAGGTGGACTTTGATAGTATTCCAGTGCAAGTCTGAAAGTTAGAAGGAGATCAAATCCTTTCAGTGTGGGAGTTATTGTTTAATAAAATACTAGAGGGAAGAATTCTCCCCAAGCCATGAAAAAGGGCAGTGGTGATGGTATTGGGTACGGGGGAAAAGTGCCACCATAGACTCATATAGGCTGAGTTCCATAAGATTTTGTCCCTGAATGGCAAAGAGAATATCATGCATTCTCCCTCGATTAGTTAATGGAGATAAATGTGATTTTGTTGATGAAAGGCAGACATTTGACAACATTAATATGACACTATTAATTAACATTAACAAGACATCTTCCCAAGCTGCAGAGCTCAGGAAATAACTTTTATTGATGATCAGCCTTCATGCTGAAAAGCCATTACAAGATGAATTGGTATAGTTTTTTTTGTCCTGATGAAATTTGCTTTCTTTCAAAAAATAATAAACTTTCAAAGGTGACTATATCAAGTGGACTGAGCAGCAATAAAAGTACATATTACTTTGTCATCAGAAATTCAGTATGGAAGTGGTAAGAGGTAGGGGTGTCCACTGCCTGCCTTTACTGTTATATATTCAGCCACTGGTAAATAAAATAAGACATTCCCCTCTGGAAGTGTATGATTGGTATGTATCTTTACATACAAATCTCTTTGTTTGAATATGATATACTGTCAACATGGCTTTCGTACTTACCACAGTACTACCACAGCCCTGCTTTCTTTTACCAACTGTATCAACACAAATAGAAACAATAATTTCCTGTCGTCTGCACTCTTTGTAGATCTTTCTAAAGCCTTCGATATGGTCAACCATAAACTTCTTCTCCACCTTCTGAAGTCCCTATCTCTTGATAAATCTTCCTTGAGCTGGTTTACATCCTACCTGGATAATCGTAAACAAGCAGTTCTCTGGCAGAATCATCTTTCTGAACTCCTTCCTACTTCCTTAGGTGTCCCACAAGGCTTTATCTTAGGTCCACTTCTATTCTCCATATTTATCAATGACCTTCACCTCTCTATCCCTTTCTCTACCTGCATTCAATACGCCGACGACTCCACAATTATTTGTTCTGCATCATCCCAAACTGAACTGCATTCTTTCACACAAAAATCTTTCTCCACAATAGAAAAATGGTTCTCTAACCATTGTCTTCTCCTCAACCCAAAAAAACCCAAATTATTGCTGTTTACACCCTCACACTCATCTCCCCCTCTGCACTTTACTTTGGAATCAAACAATGGTACCATTATTTCTCCAGACACTACTACCAAACTCTTAGGAATCACAATAGATAATCAACTTAAATTTAACACTCACACAAACACCACAATAAAATCTACTAACAAAAAACTTGGATCCTTGTATAGAATTAAACAATTTCTAACACCTTTAGCCAGAACTACAATAGCAAGAACTCACTTAATCTCTACCCTATTCTATGCCTCCCCTATCTATACTAACTTGTCCCAAAACAATCTTAACATACTGGCTAGATCATATAATAACATTGCCAGATTTGCCACCAACTCACCATATAGAACTCATCACTGTCTAAACCTAAAACAACTAGGCTGGCTTGAGTTACCTCACCTTCTACAATTCAACCAACTTATTATTGCCCATAAGGTCCTTTATCAACCAAACAATACCCCTATTCTCTCTACCCTCATAACACCATATTGCAACCTGAAAAAGCTACGCTCAACAAACAAAATGATGATGCAAACTTCTTTTCTAATAACTCAGCAGGAGACTCTCTATTTACTAACTTTGTTGGGAAAATATGGAACCTCCTACCAATTGACCTTACTGCTCTTACATCTCTCCCACTATTCAAAACTAACCTTAAACATTTCCTCTCCAACCACTGGTTATGCTCTTGTAATAACCCTGACTAATTGCTTTTCTCTTACTTTTTTCATCTGTACTACCCTGTCTCCTTCTAAATATCTCTTTTAATCTTGACTCTTTGAACTTTTTCACTCACTGACCTTTCTACTCTAAACTGCTCTACCTAACCCATCTACCTACCAAGCCTATTTTTAAAATACTGTCCTATCCTGTAAATGTCTTAACTATCCTCTATATAAATATCTTCTCTCTATTTTACTGACTTACTTGTTTGGAAGATAGTGAAATCCCTTATATATAATGTACTAATCTTTTGTTTTTATGTATGCTTTTGTTTTTTTATTAATGTTTTGTTATACACTTTCTTAATGTTGTTTCTATTTTACTTGTGATATTAAATATTGTGTAAGCTTGGAGCTTTTCTCCTCGGGCCTCCACTGAAAATGGACATTTATCCAGTTGGCCTAGCCCGGTTAACAAATGTAAAATAAAAAATGTAAATATAATAATACAATCAGCTAACCCTGGGGTCAGGTCCTTGTAGTATTTACAATTTTTGTTCAACTTCAAGTTTTTTTTAGGATATAAAATTAATTAGAATAAAACCATGGCAGATGGTGTAAGTCATACCCCAATTAATTGGTCCAGAATTTTCTTATTTTATGGGGACATGAGGAGTTCATGTATTTGGGACTCTAGATCAAAATGGATGTAGAACAGGCATCCAAGAATGAGTGGAGCTATACCAAATGGATGATAATAAGAGAAAAATAAACAGTTTTAAATTATTAGCCCTGGAGTAAGATAAAAGATACATATGGTAAAATGTTTGGTACCTTTGGTGTTCTGTGTAAGGCAATCATAGTTTTACACTCATTCAGAGGAAATTTGGGCTGCTTTGAAAAGGAACTGCAGACACACACACACACACACACACACACACACACACACACACACACACACACACACACACAAATATTTTGATCTGAATATAGGCTCAAAGGGAAATAATTTGTGTGTGATGTAGGGGGGACTGCTGATACCAAGAATCAGATGAGGCAGGATCTGATGACCATCTGTGAAGGGCAACAACTTCTAAAGGCAGTGCATAAGGTCTTAAATATTTAAAAAAAAAATGGGTGGTGGAGAAGGGACAGTCTGCCAATTGGATTGTGAACATTAAGCTGGACAGAAAAATGTGTTAAAAGCCAATCAGCCAGCCAATATATGTTTATAGAAGAAAAGGTGCCTAGTTGTGAATAATTGGACAGGGAAGTTCAGGTGACAGACTAAGACAAGGCTAGGATAAAGTTTAAGTTTTAGGAAAAAATAACATTGGTTGCATCTGGGATTTGTCTCAGAAAACAAGAACTTAATGAGAATAGGTAAGAGGCAGAAGAGAAACCACAGCTGGCAAAAATTCTCAAAGAACCAAAAACTGTCATTGTAAGTCTGCGAGCACTGGTGAATAGGGTGAATAGGGCATACATAGGGGTAGTGGGTAATTTCAAGGGCTGGGGTGATGATTGTAAAAAGGAAGGGGAGAGAAGGCTAGAGGTAAATATTTTGGATAGTCATTGGTAGGAAATATGTATATCATCCAAATGAAGCATTTCAGGATGTTTGGCTGAAAGTGTTTTCCTAGTTATTTTTATACTGTATCAAGACTATTTTCACGACTGCTTCTAGCACATGTTGGAAGTGTGATCAAATTCAGGAATGAACATGGCTCCATGTTTTTAGGAGTGCTTGGGATTAGCAGCATTCAGGGAGTATGTGCATGGAGTTCTCTCTAAGTTTTTTTTTTTTTTAAATGAGGAGTTTAGGCTAACTAAACAGATGTTTTTGCTAAACTGGAGTCAGGATTTAGGAAAAAGGGGAAGGATTAAAAATGTATTTGGCATATTTGATTTTACTGAGAGAATGAAATGTATTACAAGGAAACAGAGAACAAAAGTTACCTGACATAAGAGTCAGAGTTTGGAAAATTTTGTCCTAAATGGAGCAAAAGGAATTGTGGTGAAAATTAGGAAGGTGTGAAGACATTAGCCAATTAGCAGCTATAGGATTACATTTGTTAAGGTGAACATTAAAATCATGATCAAACACTCAAATATTGACTAGGAGTTCAATGATACATATACTATATTACTGTTTGACTAAAGAGTATAATGTTAGTATGGAAAACAGCTATCAAGACTTGGAGCATTTTATGACTTGATCATTATTTGGTGATGAAGACATTATCTAATGGTATTGTGTATTGATGATTTAAATAAAGCATTGCTTCAACAGTCATCCAACAGAATAAATGCTAACAAGCAACTGAAATTATCAAACAGCTAAAAGTTGTGGCCTAAATCCCCTTGTCCGGAAATAAATGTGCCTTTGCTCATGTCATTATATAATTAGTCAAAACATTGGAGTTTTCTTCTATGTGGGACTGTGTTTCACTCACTCTGCATTATTTAATTCTCTCTGTAAACATCTGAAGCAAATTTGTACTAAAAATTTCTACTAGATTGTTTTATCTTTAACATCCTTTTTCATGCTCCGTTAATAGAGGAGTATATTCATAAGCAATATGCACACTGGCATATACCCATTATACCTACTGCTGTTTGTATGCAGTTCAGCCAACAAATCAACTCAAAGAAAGGAGCTGCCCTTTTATAGGATTATCCACTTCAACACATTCTACAATCTGTGAAGAGCCAGATCATACGCAGTCGTCATCTGCATACCTGCAAAGCAATTTGGCAAGCCACGTTTTCACATATTATGCATATTAAAGTACTTGATGCATTTCCAAAGGATGGCAAAGGGATACATAGTATGCCTGACATGATATTACTGTCATAAACAAGTGTAGATCAGTTGGTTTAATGATCTGGTTATGCTATGTATGTGTTGGTTGGCCATAGCAACTGCTATGTATGTGTTGGTTGGCCATAGCAACTGCAGGTGGGCGTGTTCTACTCACTGCAGTTAACACAGCGTTGTAACATTCCAGTGGCAGTTAATAAAGAAGCTGTTAAACTGAAAACAGGTCTCCTCGCTCATTTCAACATGGTGTCAGAAGTTGCTCGCCAATGAGCATTTTTTCATCATTTTTCCTCGTTCAAGGAAAAAAAAAATAAAAAGAGGTACGCGTTACAAGTGGCTAATGGGATAATAGAGGATGGCAGAAGGATTTCGCAGACCAGACCCACTCGTCTTCAATGGAGACGTTGCTGAAAATTGGCACGTATTTGAAAGGGAGTATGACATCTTTATTGAGGCAGCCCACTCAGATAAACCAGACAAAATGAAAGCTTATATCCTCCTCAATCTAGCAGGGGCAGAAGCCATTGAAAGGGAACGCTCGTTTGTCTATGCCGCAGAAATTAGGGTGCCACCCACAAGAGACGGGCAGGACGGAGCCATTATTCATCCAGAAGAGTCCAGAGAGGACCCCAACTGTTTAAAAAAGAAATTTCGGGAAATGTGCAACCCACAATATAATAAAATAATGGAGAGACACAAGTTTCATTCCCGAAATCAGAGACAAGGTGAGACTATTGAGTCTTTTATTAGTGATTTAAAGATTAAAGCCAAAAGTTGTCATTTTGGAGATTTAACAGATGAGTTAATCTGTGACAGGATTGTTTGTGGCATAAATAATGACAGTATAAGGAAGGCCCTTTTACGTGACAGTGACTTGACCCTATCCAAAGCCATTTCTATCTGTTGTGTTTATGAAATGACTGAGGAGAATACTAGGGCTCTTGCCAAACAGCCGGCCGCAACGGTGGATGTACTGCAGCCAGGCTCCACCAGATGGTGTCCCAGGACAAATTATAAGCCTGTAAGTGGGCAGAATGTAAAACTCATCAGGAACTGCAACAATTGTGGAGGCAACCACGCTGCACAGCGAGACAAATGTCCTGCGTTTGGCCAGCAATGCCACAAATGTCAAAAATGGAACCACTACAAAAAATGTTGCAGATCCAAGCCTCAACATGAACATCCTAAAAGGAAAAGTTTTGTTAAAGAATACCATAACAAACAACCCGTGCATCAGCTAGAGCTGGAGCCGCCAGACATCAACACTGATGACACGTTCTATGTGGATGGTGTCAAGCCCATTGCAGTTGTGGACAATGTAAATACCCAAGTAGAGTGCCAGGATGAAGGATTTGTCACCCTGTATGTACGAGATAAGCCTATTAAAATGAAAATCGACACGGGGCAAAATGTAATGTGATGGCAAAAAGCACTTTTCTCCAGCTGTATGAGGGACAGATTTTGACATGCAATAAAACAATAAACCTAGTGGCCTACGGAGGCAGCAAGATCGAAACAGCCGGTTCTGCTACACTTTCTCTGTCACTGGATGGACAACAACACTTACTACCGTTCTTCCTTGTGGATCGTGATGTTGTGCCACTGCTGGGGTTTCGAGCATGCGTACGTCTAGGACTTGTCACACTGAGCCCTCATGTCCACCAGGTCAGTACAGAGCCTGACATTGATTTTACAACAAATGTCCGTGAACAGTATGATGATGTGTTCAACGACGAGCTTGGAGAACTTCCAATAATATATTCCATGACTCTAGATCCTGAGGTGCAGCCCGTCATCTGGCCAGCGCACCGCATTCCTATAGCTATGCAAGCCTGAGTTAAGTCAAACTTGAAAACATGGCCAGCAAAGGAGTCATTACAGCGGTCTCTGAGCCCACAGACTGGGTTTCATCAATGGTGGTAGCACACAAGAAAGACAAAGACGTGATAAGGCTGTGCATTAATCCTAAAGACTTAAACATGGCTTTAAAGAGACGAGGAAGTTGCCACCCAAATGGCAGGTGTGACTCTGTTCTCAGTGCTTGATGCGAAGAGCTCGTTTTGGCAGATAAAGCTCAACCATAAGTCATCGATGCTAACTACATTTAGCACACCCTTTGGGCGCTACAGGTTTCTACGCATGCCTTTTGGCATCAATTCAGCAAGTGAGGTTTTCCAGCGCTCAATGGAGCAACTATTCGCTGGCTACCCTTGTGCCATCATAGTTGACGACATCATTGTGGGAGGTCGTGATGCTGCAGAACACAACACGAACCTAAAGAAGGTACTTGACCATGCATGAGAGATCAGACTCCGACTAAACCCCCACAAATGTAAGTTCCGTCTGGATCAAGTTTGTTACGTGGGACACATGTTCACAAAAGAAGGTCTCAGGGCCGACCCCACAAAGACGGAAGCTATCACAAATATGCCAGTTCCCCAAAATTCCCTGGCTGTACAGCGTTTCCTTGGTATGGTAAATTACCTGGGAAAATTTATCCCAAATCTCAGCAGCATTGCAGCACCATTCAGGCACCTAATACACAAGGATACCGTCTGGTGTTGGCTCCCATAACATCAACAAGCATTCGAACACCTCAAATCATGCCTAGCCAGCTCACCAGTCCTATCGTATTTTGATGTAAAGAAGACAGTGACATTAACCTGTGATGCTTCACGTTATGGACTGGGTGCTGCATGTCTGCAAAGTGGTAAGCCAGTAGCATACGCATCTCGCATGCTCACTGATACTGAGACACGCTACACACAAATCGAGAAAGAATTGTTGTCAGTTGTGTTTGTGTGTACCAAGTTTAGAGACTACATATACGGAAAACCCACAGTAGTTGAAACAGACCATCAGCCCCTTGTTACAATCCTAAAGAAGCCAATCCACACTGCCCCAGCTTGCCTACAGAGGATGTTACTGCAATTACAAGCTTATGACCTAACGCTTGTTTACAAGAGGGGTAAGCACATGTACCTTGCGGATACTTTGTCACGAGCCCCAAGCAACAGTGTTTCCCAAACTCAAAGTGCAAATAACAACTTCGAGGTGATGTCTGTCAGCTACATCTCTACAGCCAGGCTGGAGGAGCTACGAGCCCACACGGCAAGGGACCAGGTCCTGCAAACTCTAAGCACAGTGATTCAGAATGGCTGGCCCAATAAAGACTGCCAGGTTCCGCCATCTGTGCGTCCATTCTTCCCATATAGAGAAGAGTTAATAGTGGAGAATGGCGTTGTCGTTAAAGGTCACAGGACGGTCATCCCCGACTCCCTACAACAAGAATATATTAATATTATGCACAGAGGTCACCCAGGCTTAGAAGCCACAAAGCGCAGAGCAAGAGGCCCTGTATTTTGGCCAGCAATGAACAAAGACATCGAAAGACAGCTGCTCTCCTGCTCTGCATGTAACAGTACCCGACCACACCAACAGAAGGAACCTCTACAACTACATCCAGTTCCTGCCCTGCCTTGGTCTACGGTCGCCACGGATATGTTCGAATGGCATGGACAACAATACATGGTGCTGGTCGACTCCTATTCAGGGTGGTTTGAAATTGATCTTCTCTGGGACACATCTTCAGCAGCGGTGATCACAAAACTGAAAAGACACTTCTCCGTCCACGGAGTACCTCACACCCTGATTTCTGACAATGCAAGACAATACACCAGTCAGCATTTTAAAGTGTTTGCCCAGCGGTGGGACTTTGTCCACATAACCAGCAGCCCAGAGTACCCCCAGTCCAACGGATTGGCTGAAAGGGCTGTCCGCAGTACCAAGCTACTGATGGAAAGGTCTCACAGAGATGGGACAGACGTTTTCCTCAACCTACTGAACATCAAAAATGTCCCGCGTGACAAAACGCTGGGATCACCCGCAGAACGTCTAATGTCCAGGCAGACTCGCTCAACTTTTCCTGTCAGCACCCGTCTGCTGGAACCAGCCCCAAAGGACGTGGAACAGGTCAATGTGCAACTTAAAAAGAAAAGGCTCATTCAGAAGCAGTACTACGACTCAACAAGCCACCCATTATCACCACTCAGAGAGGGTCAAGTGGTCAGCTTGCAGGCAATTAAGGGACACAACCGCCTGGGCACAGTGAAGGAGGTATGCAGTGAGCCACGCTCATACGTCATCAAATCTAATGGTGGCATCTACAGGAGAAACCGTCGCCACATCCTACCTGTTGGTGAACCACCACCACCTCGACAGATCGATCCTGCCGATGGTTGTTCCCATCCAGTTGACCCTGCCACACCGGACACTTCTTCCCTCGCTCCACGGCCCCGGCAGGCACTTCAACCAATGCCTGCGCATACTCAGCATTCCAGTGTGCAGCAAGTTCCTGTAGCTTGCTCTCCCACCAAGAAGACACACAGTGATACCCCCTATGTGACACGTTCAGGTCGCATTTGTAAGCCTAACCCCAGATACTGTTCTTAAAAGAAAAAAAAAAAAAAAAGGGATGTGATGTATTAATGCATTGTATTTTGGTTCTTACTTATCTAGTATTCAGTTGCCATGTTAGATAGCCAGTGGTGAAAGCTGAACGTTTTGTTCCATACCGTCTGTTTTACTAGCTCATCATTCATTATTTAAGTTTGAGTCATTGGGTTCAACTTTGCAATACACAGCATGAGTTGGTTTTCATACAAAGGAGTAACTAAAAGGAGAGGATGTAGATCAGTTGGTTTAATGATCTGGTTATGCTATGTATGTATTGGTTGGCCATAGCAACTGCAGGTGGGCGTGTTCTACTCACTGCAGTTAACAGAGCATTGTAATATTCCAATGGCAGTTAATAAAGAAGCTGTTAAACTGAAAACAGGTCTCCTCGCTCATTTCAACAACAAGCAAAAAATAAATATATTGTACTTCAGTTGATTTCCTTGTCTAAACATGGCAGGATGTACTATAAACAAAAACTCATTTTCAATAGAACATTTATTACTACTAGTACCGCTACTAATAATAATAACAATACCTATTGGTTAACCAGGTTGGCCCACTGGACAAAAAATTCTCATTTAATGGGTGAGCCAGGAGCAAGGTCTGGTTAAGTGTCTTGATTGTGGTCCCACATTGGTCAAATGAGGACTAAGGAATCAAACCCTGTAACAAAGGAATTACAGCTCATAGCCTTAATCCTCCAGCCAGTTTCCAGACAATGAAGAACATTGAGAAGGACAAAAGTGACACTACTGCTTAAAGAAAATGGAACCCATCATTAAACTTACAGTTAAAGGTTGTGCACCTTAGTTTTTTTTTTTTTTTTGGAAGGGGAGGTGGGTGCCTCTGCAGCCTTGAGACAGTATGTTGATTTCTTTTTCCCATACTGGTACTGCATAAGACATTAATGCCAGGTGACACACCTCAATATTCTACTCAGATGTTCATGCACATGTCCATACACAAATGCACAGACACCCACACACCACTTATGAGTCACACCCACTGAATCACACTTATGAACACACTCTCCCATTCATCCCTACTACATTCACAGAGCATTCTCCACCCACACACATGTGCACACACACACTCCTACATACATGTACAAAGGCTTTCACAAACACACAACACACACACCATCTCAACATCACCTCTATGCAGATACTTACCCAATCTTACCTTTCATAATATCTTCCAAGCTGACTATAGTGGGGGAACATATCTCTTCATCTGGGTTCATTAACACTGTGTGGTTGTGCTAATTGCTTGGCAGCATAATAATCTTAAGCAGAGGCATTTCCAAGGAAGACCACATCATAGGCTTGCACAGAATGCCTCATTAGCATTTAGCATGGCCCAGAGACACCTCACTGAGATGGTTCTACAAACCATGCAGAATCATTGTGGTTAGCCTGTCTGTGAGCTGGAAACAGCTACCACCAGTGGAAAAATGACCAAGTTAGGGCTTGCCACTGGTTGTAGCCCTTTCTCAGCATGTGTTTGTTTACTTTTATTCAAAAGTTATTTTGGTTCACTTGACTGTGTACGAAAGGGTCTGCACCACTGTTTTTTGTTATATCATAAAATAAAAACTATGTTTTTGATAGTAGTCAGATCTTTGGTAGATTAGTACCTCACAACATATGTTGCTGATACATGTTATCATTTTATGATGAGATATAGAAACATCATGGGCACTTCCGAACACAATGTTGATATGTGTGAATATTCAATTCTATATCTGTGCCAAATAATCATGAAGGATGGTTTACGTTGTTGGAACAAGGTTGTTCCAATAACAATATTTCTAATCATTTGAACAGTACTGTCAGAAATGAATAAATGTGTGGGACTTGGTGCAGCATTTTCTAAACTGAGCTCCATGACAGCTCATTTACATATTGTATTGCGCATGACAATATCTTCGATAGGCTTTGCCATATCAGCTCTTGAAGCTAAGGGTACAATCTCTAAATGGGAGGTTGATATAATGATTATATATTATTATTATACATTTGTTTACCAGGAAAGTCCAACTTCGAACAAAGCCAATTTTCAGCAGAGGCCTGGGGAGAAATGGTCCAGATGCATGTTTTTGTAAAATGGGAGGAAACCAGAGTACCTAGAGAAAACCCATAGGGATTCAGGGAAGACATGCAGACTCCACATAGAAGGCACTCCAGTTGAGAATCAAACCAGAGAACCTCTTGCTGTAAGGCAACAATGCTACCGCTTTACCACTGCGCCGTCTAAACATAATGTAATATAAATATAATATAATGGTTAAGGTGTAATTGGTGAGGCTTAAAATGGCCCACAAGGGCAGTTAATGTAATACTAATCTATGAATTGCAGAAGGCTTTTCTAGCCACAAGCTGGCTCTGTGTAGTGAGCCTCACATCTCTGAATCTCAGCCTTGTTTTGTTCTAAAGCTGTTTATATTTGGCAGAAATGATTAAAAAATTACTTTTTAGGTCTTTTGTACTGCGCTATAAAAGTGAAGAGTGCAAATTGGTGAACAGAATTTAATTTTCTTCGTGTTCATTCAAAATGGCAAGGTTTGCATATCTTTGCTTGATAAGGGATTGTTTACATCACAGTTGCTAAATTTCATACCTCATAGAAGTAAAGGTTTGTTTGCGCTTACTGCAGATGGGAGCAACTTGTTTGTACTCACAATCTCCCATAGAAAGAGTTGAACAGCTTTCTACTGTCTGTTGCTGATGATATAAGTTTCCCCAAGATCTGGCAGTCTCAGAGTGAGAATAATAAGGTGGTGTGAAGGACAAGACCCTTCACATAAGGGAGTGGGGATTTGCTCTTGCAAAAATGTTAAGTACATGTTTTCCAAGGATTTGATACACAAGACTGTGAGTTAAGATCAGATTTTCCAGGATGATGTATTTTGAGGCATGTAGTTTCAGGGAATTATATTAGATTACTCTTGTTCTTGTAGTTAACTGTGTTTTTTTTAAGTTATTTACTTCTGTTTCTTTTGTCTCTCATAAAATAAAAGAATCAGTATATTTATAACTTTCTTTGCTAATTTATAAACGTGCAATGTTCATATGCAATGACAGTGATTTTTTTTGTATTACAAGAGTTTTGCGGCATAGCTTGTATGACTTTTTTATGCTTTTTGCTAATTTATAAACAAGTGCAATGTGTGTGTCCGATGATACTGACTTTCTTCTTTTGTATTAAAACATTACAACATAGCTTTTTTCCAGTTTTAAAGTTATTAGAATTTGAATACACCAAGCACCGTTTATAAAACTGATATTCTTTTAAATTACATCCAGAGAAATGACTTGCTAATAAAATATTAAGGAGCTGCTGTGATCTGATCACAATTTAGCTATTCTGTCAGTAATGAAAAGTAATAATTTGTTCTGTACATGTCTTTTCTGTAATCACAGTGAAATATCAATGATAGTAACAAAGCTTTTTTTTCCACAGTGAGTAGATCTATAGATGGATTCCATTTAGATACATAAACTATCTATTTTCTCAGCTAGAGCGTCTTCTGTGTGTAGACATGTGTAAATGGGCATACCTTCGTTGAAGGTTGTGTGTCAGGGCTGGCAACTCGGCACGTAAAAATCTACTGCCAATCATTAGCGGACCAGAGTTCCGCTGTGGCGACCCCTAACCGGAAAAAGCCGAAAGACACAACGACAACAACAACAACAGAAACTATCTATTGGCATTAATTTGCTCTGGTATTCCACATGCAGTTTCATTTGTCTTACCTCTCTACACTACCCTCTTATTATGTTGTTTCTGAAATTACTCTGTAAAGTTTTTTTTTTTGAAAGAGTAATTAAGCAAACAATGCCATTGCCACTGTTGTCTAATTCTTCTATGTCGATTACTACAGCTGATGATTTACCCATAGGTTAGTTGCCCTTCATGGAATATTTACATTGTTCTAGTCAGATTTCAGTTATCTACCTTATTACTACCTTGGTATTTTTGGAGTTTTAGCAAATAATCTTCAGAACAAAGGTGTCTGCAAACCTATTGTTATCAACTCTCCCTCTTATCCTCACTGGTCACGTCACTTTATTTATAGTCATTCCTGACTACATCATTTCATATTTTACCCAAACATCATACACCCAGTCCCTGCAAAGACTCTGCTGCTTCATTTTAGCTCCAGTTCTGCAGATGGATTTGGCAGTATCTTCCTACATAAATATAATTTCTAAGTCTTCTCACTGTTTCTACCTCTCTGGAGATCTCCAAGACTTTAATTAACTGTGTAACTTTAATTAATACATGACTTATTGAAATTCATGCATAAGTCCCAGTTGTAGAGCAGACATTACAAGTTGCAAGTAGAGATGTTAGCATGTCACTGTTATGGTGGCTGGAAACAGCACAAGATATATTGTCATGTTCTGTGTGTTCAGTAGTGAACATGACAGAAACCTACTAAAACATAGCAGTTAGATAAAAGGAGATACATCTGAGTTTAGCTTTCACAAACCAGAGAAACCTCATAGAAAAGCATGTTTTTCATTCACTCTTTGTTTGAGTGGGAGGGTAAATAACTTTTTGATGTTCACTTGCAACACTGAGACATACACTCATAAGTGCACTTCTCTGGGGTGCCTTTTTTAAGTGTGATTTTGAGATGTTCATTCATTTTTTTTCTAGTTTCCCAAATTAATTTTCCCCATATCTGTTTTTTTTTCTTTTATTATTGAGATATTTTTGTCTAGTTATAGTATGTGAGGGAATAGTACTTTTGGATGTACCCTTCTGGTGATGTAGGTTGACCCTAACTACAGCCCAAGAGAACCAAGTTTGATTAGCAGCTTGTGTTCTTAATGACCATGCCAAGAAAGCATTGGAATCACCATTCTGGTGAAGGAATGACAGGGTAAAGCAGGAGGCCACAATTCCTCAGTAGAGGGACAGTGAAGCAAAGGCATATCCCTGGGGCAGAGCTTTGTCTCACAAAGCCACTGCTCGCTGGTAGCATTACATTTACAAGGGGGAAAATCTCTCCATGGATTCTAGTAACTTGTTCCCCTACCTTGGGGTCAGTGTTGAGTAAAATACAAAATAATGTTCTCATTTCCTCATACCCAGTGATTGGATCAAAGGCAACCTTGAGGCTGCCTGAATTATGGCTACCTTTAACAACTGTGTATTTGTCTGTGATTATGTGTGATTATGTGTGTGTGTGTGTGTGTGTGTGTGTGTGTGTGTGTGTGTGTGTGTTTGTATATGCATGCTTGGACGTGCATGCATTTTTTGTTTGTTTGCTTGTTTGTTTTTTATGTATTAACTTTTCATTGTAAGCCATCAGTGTTATGACTTTTGCCAGCCTTGTATTACAATTTCTGACATTTTCATAAAAGTTGTCCATTGAGGGGAAAATGTTTTTCCTTCACACATTTTTTCTATACTAAAATGTCAGCAAATGTAGCACACTGACTGTGCTCTGTGTGTTTAATTTAGACATTGTTGCTATTTTACACTTAAGCATTTTATGTCTCCTGTACTTCCACTGTACTAATGGTTACTGTCATCTTTTGTCTTATGTAGACAAAAATTTAAATTGCTTAGTACTGCTGGTTTAATTCATTGATGGATATTGATTTTTTGCAAAATTCTTTCTGTTTCACTGCCCCTGACTGACAACAGTTTTATTGAAATCTGTAAAATGTGATGTGCAATGAGATCTCAGGATTCTCTCGTTATCTTCTTTTTAGTGATCACTAATTTCATTGATAAGTACATATTCATGCTTAGTGTAAGACTTGTATTAGTAGGCTGTTTTATATAGTCATATGGTTTCCTATTTTCTGGGAAAATCTATAGCTAGTATTTATATTTGATGTGACTGTTTCCAATATTGCTTTTCATTTTGCTTCAAGACCAGTGTTTACAAACAAGCATGCACACACACGCACACACACACACACAAACACACACATACACACACACACACACACACACACACACACACACACACACACACACACACACACACACACACACACATATATGCACACGCGCACACGCGTGCACACACATACACACACACACAAGCACACACGCGCACACACACACACACACACACACACACACACACACACACACACACACACACACACACACACACACACACACACACACACACACACACACACACACATACACACATATTCATTCAGCTTTATTTGTGACCCTACAGACATTCACAAACACATACACATCCATAGACTGACATACCACCACCCTAATACTCTGCTCTACGTACTTGTAAAGTACTCATATGAGTGAATGAGTGAATACTGTTAAAAGACAGCGTTAAATTGGTCCTCCTAGAGTAAGACTTTACTCACTAAACTGAACAAATCAGGAGCCTCCAACATTTCACCAGAGATCACAGAGCTAATTAGTATAAACCATTGCCCTGGACTGTTACATTAGCATTCTGCTTCTCTGGCAAGATGACTCTGCATGCTACGACCCCAACAAGGGAAAAGTTTCAGCAGTAGAGTGGTCAGTGATCAAAAAGCCTTACCGTTATGTGGGAACTTTCTGAGGCAACACTTCTGTATTGCGATAAGTATTTCTGAACATCAAGGATAAGCTCACATTTTGTAGCACAGTGTTTCTATAATCTGGTAATGCTAAACAAATATTAACTTAGTCTGATTAGGTTCATAGGTTCATACTAGGCTATCCGCCCTAGGGCATTTATAAGCCTAGCCAGAGTGTGTTTGGCTTTCGCCACCCATTTTAAAATTAATTTTGCTATGCCCTTTTTCGAGGTTAGTATACTGTGCCTCTGTCTAACATTGACACAGAAGTGATACCCAGGGTAAACCTACAATCCCCCATCCACTCATCAAGATTCCTCTTGAAGAGAGTCAATGAGGGACTCTGCCTAACCTGGACTGGATTTTATTCCATAATGAAGGGAGCCTCTGGGTTATGAATCTGTTCCTCCAGCATGTCCTATTTATTTCAGTGCTGAGGTTCAAGTCTCTCAAGCACGTAGCTCGATGGGATTTGGATTTTCTGAGGTGCAGCATGTCCATTAATTCCGAGTTGGACATGGCTTTATACGTCAGGTACAGATCGCCTCTGAGCAGGCGGTATGCCTCTGAGTAGAGCTGGAGTTTCTTTAACCGGGCAGCATATGACATCTGTTTGAGCCCTTTGATCCTCTTGGTGAGGTACTTTTGGGGTCTTTCCAGTTGCTGCAGGTGTCTGGTAAGGTATGTCCCAAAAGGGGCATTGTACTCAATTACGGGCCTGATGAGGGATGAGTAAAGAGGCACGATGACCTCCCCTGATCTAGATGTGAATCCCTTCATGATTAGGTGGGCTATATAAAATGTTTTTCTAACCACTTCGGCCACGTGGTTGTCAAATGATAGATTGCTATCAACTTGGGTCCCCAGGTCCCTAATTACTTCTTCCGTACTTAATGGATTACCACCTATGTGGTAATTTGTGGGCACTTTGTTTTTGCCAAAGGGGATGACTATACACTTTTTGGCATTTAGCTTGAGGCCAATGCTCTGGCACCAGTTGTCTGTTTCTATGAGGCCCTTTTGGAGGATGCTTGTGTCCACTGGAGAGTCGATTATAGCACCCAGTTTGCAGTCATCTGCGAACTTGGTCAGCCACAGTCCTTCCATGTTTGCCTGTACCTCCGAGAAATATATACCGAACAGGAGAGGTCCGAGGACTGAGCCTTGTGGGACGCCACTTGTAACTGGCTTGGAGTCTGACATGGCTCCAGCAATTCTAACCATGTGGGTTCTGTCCTTGAGCCAGTTTGCAACCCATCTAGTGACATAGGGGTTTATATTTAAGCTGGTGAGCTTATCTATAATGCCCGAGTGGGGTATTGTATCGAAGGCTTTTGCGAGGTCCAGGTAGGCTGTGTGGGCCACCTTCCCCTCGTCAATGGCCTTGGTGACTGTTTCAAAGAAATCAACCAAGTTTAAGAAGCAGGATCTGCCCTTAACAAAGCCAAACTGATGCATCCCCTTTCCTCAACAAGTCTTTTTTTATTGTGTGTGTCATGAATTCAACCTGTCTATAGAAATAGAGATAGTTTGGAATTATGTATTATGTTGAAACTGTCAGGATGTGGACATTTTTTTTTTATAAATTTTGGCAGACGTTTTGAGGACCATTACATGCCATTACCTGGTCTTGTATTTTATGACTAGCAAACACTGTTTTGAGTCCATGCATCTAAGGTATGACTATCAGATATACTTGGCTTGAACAATGTTGGTGCATTTTAAAAAAGTATAAAAATGATTCTCCAAAGAACACCAACATTTATTCCCATATAGTAAAACTTAGGTCTGCTCCTTCTTCTTTCATGTGGATTGAGTGCTCTTCTTTGAAATAAGAATATTCTTAATCACACTTATGCAAAGGGAAACAAAAGCTGGTGCTTTTCAGAGAGAATTTATGAGTGTTAGTTTGTTTCCTTGTTTCAGTTTAGTTTATTCTCCCACTCTGCTCTTAGTTGCTTGTTTTTAAGTATTTCAAATAATTGACAAACATAGCAGAAAGCTGAAATAATTGTGTTAAAAAAGTCAGCTGTTACCTTCAGCCACATCAGCGTGAGTATTTTGTGAGGCATCAGTTCTGACTTTGGCTTCTGTGCATTGCAGTTTTACCAAATGCTCTTTTTATTCTGTCTTGTTATCATGATATCTCTACTCACTCTTTATAATTTGACATTGCCAAATATGAATCATGGACTTTTCTCAGCTAAGATGGAGTAATAATTTTCTTATTTTTAATTAATAGATTTTGTATACGAGAAAGTTACCCTCTAAAATTAAAATACAGTTTGATCAATGAATGTTTTTCTACTCGAATAGTTGATTTCATTTCATACAGGTTTTCATGTTTAACTGGAATGTAATTTGCAATTCAGAAATCATCTAGATTTTCTTCTAAAGAATATTCCTTTCACTATTACATACACATTCTAGTAAGTGTGTCAGCACTATCAATATCCCAGGTGTGTGTGTGCATGTGCGTGTGCGTGTGCGTGCGTGTGTGTGTGTGTGTGTGTGTTGCCTTTTATCTTGCATTTTCTCAGTGGGGCTGTCTGACTGCGCCATGCCAAACCCCTTTACAGTGGAAGCCTAGAGAGAAAAGTTCTACATTATAGGGGAAATAAAAATCATATTTACTTGAAATGAAGTAATAGCAGAATGGTGAAGACAACAAAACATTGCAAATGTCATGTTTACATGAAATAAGGCAGAAGTATAATAATCGTAACAGCATAGCATTTCAGAAGTTCTTCAAGTCAGAATAAATCATAATATATATATGAGTAATGCAGTAGTTAACAATAGTAGTATAGAAATATGTTTAGTGTAATGTCACTTCTACTGAAATAAGATTAAGTAGTTAAAGTATCGACAATAAGAATTAGGTTATTCTGAAACAGAACATGGTAGTAGAAATATTTGCAAGGCAAATCAGTTGAACATTTGTTGAAAGTGAGGATATGAACAGTGCTCAGAGAGGTATGCAATATTAGGAATATTAGAGAAGTTGCATAGTACTGTGCCATGTGGAATAGAGGACAGTAGAACAAAGAAATGGTTAGAGTGGTGATTAGTGACTGGCTGGACAATATCTCTTGAGTGAGGAAAAGATGCCAATAGGCATGACTTGGCCAAAAGCCTAACTAAGGTGCAAACAAGGTATGCAAATTGCTAGTTCATCATTTTTCTGAATATTCTTTGCAATTTAGCTGATGGTTCATGTAATACTTTTCTCAAAATACTTTATAAAGGTATGCAATATGTCTCCTTAAAATGCTTCCAATGTGAGTAATTATGAAAATTCTGTTAACCAAAAACTATGGCCACATCTTTTTCACAGTCTGTGCATACCCAACTTATGCATATCCCAAAGTTCTCTGTGCATAGGCAGTAATGCAGCTCCTAGCTCCTTTTTGCTTGCCCACTTGAAGTGCTGTAGGTAATACTCTACCATATTTGAGTGCAGGTATACAGTTTGGCAGTCTTTTTATTGGCTTGGATCTTTTAGCTTAATCATCTGTCTAAACTGCTTGCTGTTCAAATACCTTTCTCAGAAGCGCAGTTACACCTGACAAGTAGAGTATGAAGTTGCACGTGTATTTTACCATTCCAAGGAGTTGTAGTAGTGACGATTTTTTCTTCTGGTGTCTACAGGTCCTTTAGTAGTATGTTCATTGTTAGCATCTAGCCATAAGCCACGAATGAATAGAAGACAGCCTTTGTGACTTAATTGTGAAATATACATATAATATTTTACTCACACATTTTAAAACCCTGTAACAGTTATTTAGCAGTTTTGTTAAACTGATGTAATGATTTTCTTTAGTAGTATCCCAGTTAATATGTCACCAATAATACAAAACACCTTCTATGCATTTTATCTGTAAAAAAATATTTAAAGTTCTGTTTTATTCAGCTGTTGCTTTTTGCCTACTTTTGGCAGTTTCTGTACAACTTTTCTCTTACACTACAGTAATAGTTAAATGACTATCATTCTAAGTTGACACGAAGTGTTTAATTGTTCATTCAGTAACTCAGTGTGCTATACACATGTATGTATTTTTCAAGAGTTAAGTCTGATACTCTCAGCAATTTGTCTCTTATGTGGTAATTTTTATTCCCCAGATATTCTATCTCTGATTAATAAATCATTTAGATGCTCTAATTCACAGCCATGTGCATTGCATCTTTAATCGGACAAGACTCGCAGCAATAGTTTCCTGTAGCCCTATATTTCTAGTAAAGAATAAATGCTTTGCATAGGGTAGAGTATGTTTTGTCTCACGGCATGCCTGAAATGTATTTTTTTTTCATTTCTGCTAAGCTGCTTTTTTTACTTCTTTTCTAGCAAAAGTTTTAAAAATCTTAATGACTTCCTCTGCTGTAAGGAGAAAAAGGGCATACAGGACTTCATCAGTGTGCCACTGTGGCTAATTGTTGTAAGATACAGCTCACGTCTTTGTGCCCAGGGCGTTCTATTTTCTGACATATTTCTCTACAGCGTTAGAGTTATAACAAGTTGCATCATCACCATCTCAAGGCAAAAAATTTAAGATACATCTTCCCAGCAGTTGAAGTCTGAATTATACACATATATCACAAGAAAAGTCTTTTTTTACTTACAGTTTGAGTGGATGAAAAAGAATCCCTACTGCCTCTACTCTTCCCTAAAATCAACTAGCAGAAAATAACCTACCAAAAACATTCTTATGAGTTTTTTTTTTTTTTTGCTGGGGTAACCCCCCCCCCCCCTTACCCCATACACCAAACTAATATAATCAAGTGCATGGTTGCACTGCAAGGGGAAGGGACAAACACCCAGAAATGTCACTTCATGTCTGGATGATTCCTCAGAGATGCTTTTCAATGGAAATGCCAGCATTGTCAGGGAATCAATTCTTGGGGAGTTGAGCCTCAGATAATCTATTTTCAAAGAGCAGTAGTGTCATCAGGTTTGTAATTTATAAACAAGGGCCTTCATGTGAAGGAAAAATAGTTTTACTGAGTGGACTATTTTGAAAACAGCAAAAAAACAGAACTTACAGAGAAAAACATTGTTCACAGCTATGCAGTTGGTGCTCACTAAACAAAAATGAAACAAATAACTGTTACTTCCCTATTTAATACATGCTTGACACCATATCTTGGAGTTGGAGTTTTCTCTTTTCTGACACCATGTTTTGGTGCCAGTGTCAATTCTGACATTCCTGTACGAGAGGCATTGTTAGTGTATACATGACACTGAAGCTTAAGGTCTAACACACACAAAACATGGAGACAGTGATACTGCTCCATTGAAGCTTTACTCATAAATGTCAGTCCCGATCCAGTCATGTAACTTCCCTGCTTCTTTTTAAAGGATTATTACAGCCATGGCTAAGCATATGTGACAGCTATCCTTTAAACATATGGTCTAAAATTTGACTCATACTAGAAGGAAACATTTCCTGGAGAAAATGCAAACACTAGTTTCCTTTAAAGATGCATGTTTAATTTTCTTTTTTGCTGTGTCTTCAGGGAAAGGAAAACATATTTTAAAAAGTATGATCTGAGCACATCTCTTTGAAAATAGTATGACATCCTTATAATGCTAACACAAGAGGATCTTGGATCATAGAGGTTTCTTTTTTTGCTGAATCTGCATGAAATATAAAAGTCAGCTAGCTGTGTGTTCAAGTGAAGAGATCACTTTTAATTATGGATACTCTATTCATTAAGTAAGTTTGAAAATAATGAAATAAAACAGCAACAAACAAAATCAATGACATTATGTATTCTACTTATGTGGGAAGGAATTAGTGACATTTAAGTAATATTGTCATTAACCTTTATTGCTTCACTGCTGAGCCTCTAAATTAAATGACTCCATTCGAGACTATTAAAAGAAGGCACACATACACACACACACACACACACACACACACACACACACACACACACACACACACACACACACACACACACACACACAGAGTTAAAGAACTCATTGAACAAAATAGGTTTCAACACCTTTGGAATTTTTAGCATTTGTATGTTTTTTTCTAATTGGATGTGTATTTTGCAACATTTAGATAACTACATTAGTTGCATTTACTGTATATGTATTTTATCTAAAGACATCTGTTTATTGTGCATAAATCTTGAAAAACACTGTTAGACTACTTATTTTACTCTTCCTAACTGTGTTTTATTGTGTTTTTTTTTTTTTTTTTTTTTAGTATATATAAACAACTCTGTCTACAACTGCACAAACCACTGCTGTGGCTGTCTGGATGGCGATCTGTCTATTCATCCCTTGCCTCTCTACTGGGAATACATAGTAAAATAGAAATAAATGTTTTCATACATGTTTGGGGAGTCTTAATGGCCTGTGACTTAAATCGGACATGCTGGAAAGGACAGATTTATCTCTCAGCGACTGCCACATCTTTAAACAGCCTACCAATTCATGTGAAATGGAGCACCTATATCACACTGTTCAAGAACCTGGATGAGTGGATTGGGTACCATAAATTCTTAACGGGCATACTGCCCACAACCCTCCTGGACATGGGCAGTCATAACTAAATGCAATCTTGGGTATTGACTAGTACTTCTATGATATTACATTGGATTGAAATGGCTAGGCTTAAAATGACCACCAGGTTGATAGCCTAGTAATCTTCTATAATCGATTCCATGACAATGCTGGCATTTCCATTAAAAAGCATCTCTGAGGAATCATCCAGACATGAAGTAACATGTCTGGGTGTTTGTCCCTTCCCCTTGCAGTGCACCCATGCACTTGATTATATTAGTTTGGTGTATGGGGTAAGGGGGGTTACCCTAGCAAAAAAAAAAAAAACTCATAAGAATGTTTTTGGTAGGTTATTTTCTGCTAGTTGATTTTAGGGAAGAGTAGAGGCAGTAGGGATTCTTTTTCATCCACTCAAACTGTAAGTAAAAAAAAGACTTTTCTTGTGATATATGTGTATAATTCAGACTTTAACTGCTGGGAAGATTCATCTTAATTTTTTTGCCTTGAGATGGTGATGATGCAACTTGTTATAACTCTAAAGCTGCAGTGAAATATGTCAGAAAATAGAACGCCCTGGGCACAAAGACGTGAGCTGTATCTTACAACAATTAGCCACAGTGGCACACTGATGAGGTCCTGTATGCCATTTTTCTCCTTACAGCAGAGGAAGTCATTAAGATTTTGATGGTGATCAGGCATGAATATAAAAAGGATATAGAAATGTTCTCTTTCGGCTGTTCCCATTAGTGGTCACCACAGCGGATCATCTGTTTCCATTTCTTAATCCAAATAACCTTTTCTTGAGGCACAACATGACAGTAAGAATCTTGACCTTTTATTAAACACACTAAACTAAAGAACAAAAACAATAAAACATCTAGTAAGCACTTTCACATTCTCTTGAATGCTTCATCAGACTGTTAAAAAAGCTAAGCCATTTCTACATTTAAATACCTTCGCTGTTACTTCATCACCCAATCATTATTGTTCCTTACTTGATGACATCAGTGCTTAATTGATTAAAAAATTAACTAAAAAATTGCTGGCTGAAATTCATGTTCAAAACCTCTGTGATTCTTTATATTAAAAACAAATATTTAATTTATAATAGATACTTCAACCTCATGCAGCTTAAAGACATCTCAAACTATATGTTCCACTATTTAAAAAAAATGTGCTTATGTATAAAATAAAATATATCAAATATATATTTTGTTTATTAATAGATCCGTGAGTCATCCTGAAAAACACTAGACTAATAGCTAATAAACAATGTTAATGCATGTTGTCCCTTGCTATCATGAACGGTTTCATGGAGACCCTGTCATTCAAACCAGATAGTGTATCTGCTTGTAGCCTCATGATCCACCTTGCCTCTCTTTGTTCAGTGTAGCCTCTATGATCACCTAGCCTAATGTTCTTATATACAAACTCAATCACAGTAAATTTAAAACCATGTGTACTCCCTTCATTTATAACATGTCTAGCTAGGGCATTGCTGTCATCTTCCCTGTTTATAGCATAGACATGTTCTCTAACTCTTTCTCGAAGGGTCCTATTTGTCTTTCCTACATAAAAATGACTACATTTTGTGCAGACCGCTAGGTATATTAAATCCCGTGACTTGCAGTCTGCATAAATTGAAAAATTATATGATCTTCCACTGTCAGGATGGACAAAACTATTGCTATTAGACATGTAACTGCACTGGTTACATGTCCTACAAGCATAGGTCCCTTTTCTATCAGATGCTAACACCAATTTATTATTTCTCTCATAACACAATAGTCGTTTGAGTGATTTTGTATTCTTGTAAGTCAATCTAGGTTTATCACCTACAAGTCGCTGTATATCATCATCTATTGTGAGAATATTCCAATTTCTGTGGAAGATCTCCCTGATCTTATTATTATTTGTATACAATATTACTGGCTGTTGTGGTCTGAACAAGGCTTTTCTTTCATTTTGATGAGCTGTCTACCTCTGTATATGTAGGGTTTTCCACTTACTCTCCTATCTACAATCTCCTGAGGCTACAAGTAAATAGACTATCTGGTATGAATGACAGGGTGTCCATGCAACCGTTCTTGATAAACAGGGACAACAAGCATTAACATTGTTTATTAGCTATTAGTCTAGTGTTTTTCAGGATGGCTCATGAATCTATTAATAAACAACATATATATTTGATATATTTTATTTTATACATAAGCACATGCTTTTTTTTAAATAGTGGAACATATAGTTTGAGATGTTTTTAAGCTGCATGAGCTTGAAGTTTCTATTATAAATTAAATATTTGTTTTTAATATAAAGAATCACAGAGGTTTTGAGCATGCATTTCTGACTGCAATTTTTTAGTTATTTTTTTAATCAGTTAAGCACTGATGTCATCAAGTAAGGAACAATAATGATTGGTTGATGAAGTAACAGCAAAGGTATTTAAATGCAGAAATGGCTTAGCTTTTTTAACAGTCTGATGAAGCATTCAAGAGAATGTGAAAGCACTTACTGGATGTTTTATTGTTTTTGTTCTTTGTTCAGTGTTTTTAATAAAAGGTCAAGCTCCTTATTGCCGTGTTGTGCCTCAAGAAAAGGTTATTTGGATTTTGAAACTACATTTTGCTCGAGGCACTTTATCCTTTGTGGTTGATTTGTTTTGCTGTTTCCATTTCTTCCTGTCCTCTGCATCTTGCTCTGTCACACCAACCACCTGCCTGTCCTTTCTCACCACATCCATAAACCTAATCTCAGACCTTCCTCTTTTCCTCTTACCTGGCAGCTCCATCCTTAGCATCCTTTTCCCAATATACCCAGCATCCCTCCTCAGAACATGTCCAAACCAATGCAGTCTTGCCTCTCTGGTTTTGTCTCCAAACCGTCCAACCTGAGCTGACCCTCTAATATACTGATCCCTAATAAATCCATAAAATAATCTTGAAATAGCATATCCATTGTGTGCCACTATGATGCATATCAGAGAGCACTCTGCTGGTACAGACTTTGCTTGAGAGATGACTGCTTTACTGCTTTAACCAGTCTCCTATAGCATATAAATCATACATACGAGCTGAGAAAAATACAAATATACAAGCTGATAAATACACTCACATACCAGCGCATGTGTACAAAACAATTGTGTGCTTTTTACGTTTCTTATATCACAAACACTAATACAGTTTAACGGTTGCACAAAGACACATTCAGTTATTAGTTTTGAAAACTGTACTTATTCTAAAGAAATGCATCTTCTGCCTTTTTTTTTTTTTTCACTTGTTCAAAAATTGAATACTTTTCTAGATGAATGGCAGGTCTGTTTTACTTATACAGGCTCTCTTTTTATGCTATTATTGTATGTGGTAATAATAAGTAACTGACTTCACACCAAAGTAAATATGACGAACATCCTGGTTAAAATGACTCATCAAGGCATATCTAATTTTAATGGTGTGTCCACATGTATGAGTCACAGAAGACTCCTGTATGGGCCTCATGAACAGCCACTGCCATTCAGCGAGTTTACCAGGCAAGGGGAAGCGCAAGTAGGTAGAAAGACCTTTCTTCTGTATCTCAGTTCACACACACACACACACACACACACACACACACACACACACACACACACACACACACACACACACACACACACACACAGACACACACACACCTATGAACAGTTTAGTAGGCACAAATCTTAATTACAGCGTATCTTTGGAATGAGAAAAAGTGTAGCACCTGTAGGACATCCATGTGATTGCAAGGAGCACATGCAGACTCTGCACAGAAGGTTCACCAGTTGAGAACCAATCTGAAGAGCCTATTGCTATTAGGGGACAGCTTTACCCACTGCACTGCAGTACCCCATGATATTCAGAGGTTCTGAAATGTTTACAACAAAATAATACAAATGAAAGTCATGTTTCTTATGAACACATTTAATTTAAACCTGCACATTTCTGATTTAAGTTTTTTTTTTCAAATTCTATCAGGAAGTAGTATAGACACATTTGTCTTATTGTAAAATAATGCACGATCTCTCTTCCTGTGCTTTCCTTACTGTTAGTAAGGTGACAGGTATAGGCTATAAGACCCACAGATGCATGATTAACAACAAAATCTAAAGGTATAGGTCATTTACAAAGAGTGCAAACTTTGCCTTGGGACCTCATTAACTAAATATTTTGACTGGTACATGCAAGCAGGCAATTTTTGTAGTACATATACAAAGTTTCGAAACCCTGAAAGTTAGAAGCAGCTATTACTGAACAGCACCATTTTTTTCTTTTTGGATACCATTTTGTATCTTACTTAATTGCATGTCTTTGCCTTCTGCCAGTGTTGCATTTCAGCATCAATTAGGAGTATGTAGCATGTCTGTTTCTACCTTCATGTGAAGTGGAGTGTTGCTGATATTTGCTTAGATTTACATAATGTAATTAAAACATTTTTCTGTCTGAGAAAGCACTTAAAGGTAATATGATGGAAATAATTTAATTGGCTTGCAACATACTGTCTAACCCACTACTGAAATGGATTTGAGAAACCAGAATAAACTTTCTTTTTATAAATGCTGTTTTTGTTTTATTGTTTCTAAAAATAGAAGCAGTAGCATAAAACAGGACAGCCATAAAACACTTAATCCACCTATTGCAGAAACAGTCTCTTTACATTAAATTTTGTGTTAATTTCTCTATTTCAAAGATAACTGAATTTTTCTTCACTGCTCTTTTCAGTTCTACCAATTTTGAATTCATGACCATCATGGCAAAAAATGCTTATCATTCCAACAAAATTATTCCACATTATATGTATTCACATTCCGCCTCACTTGTTCTTGAAGAGCTTTTTAGCAAGATGCTACCGTTCTGGCTTGTAATGATTCCTTTAACATATGAAAGGTCTCTTCAGGCCTCTTCTCTCCCTCATTGGTGTACATGCTAAGCTCCTTTAATCTCAACTCAGATTCATTCAGATACAGATGCTGCATCATTTTGCTCTTCTTCATCTGAATAGCATTAGCACTTTAAGAAATCAACTAATCAGCACACAGTATACAAGATGGGTCTCACTAGTTGTATATACTCAGATAATAATATCCTTCCTTCTTTGGTTAGTGTTTCATCCTTTACATCTCACAATCACTTATTTCCATCTGCTCACATTTTTTTTGTTCATTTAACAAAAGAAAACATAAATGTCTGAAGGCCTGAATCAAACAAAGCACTGTATTTGTTATTTACTGGACCTCTTCTTCCTGATGAGCACTTTTTTGTAGCTAATAAAAAATGCCATGTATTAGGTTATGGTCAGTTCTGATTTTTTTAAGCCTCAACACTGTACTTGTCTACTAAGTTGCAAAAGTTGGTGTTATTTGCAAAAACAAAATTTTCTTCTTTCCCTGTACATGGGCTTCTGTATCCATGGTATACAATACTGGCTTATGTACTGAGCAGAGCAGAATCACACTGTTTACTTCTTTTTTCGCTGCAAATCTTGATTACTGTTATTTCTGTATTTATTAATACTGTCACTTTTCATTAGTATTATTTCTGTATTTATTAATACTGTCACTTTTCATTAGTATTATTTCTGTATTTATTAATAGTGTCACTTTCCAAAGTGGCTTATTGCATGTAAATCCATACTTTTAGTATCTAAGCATGGCACTCACACAGGCTTATTGCTCTATTAGGAAACATGTTTTAAAAGTGCACATGTGGGAGTTAAGTTATTTTAGCATACTAGCTGTGTGTTTATGCATTTGTTTATTTTTGTTTGCGAATTATTGAATGTGATAATGTACCGATGTAAGACTGAGTTGGTGTAGCAAAAGAAAACACATGTTGATCTGAAGATGGAATTGCAGTTAGTGTACATACTCCAATCATTAAAATATCAAGCATACACTACAAAAAATGTAAATAAGCCCTATTCCTTTCAGAAAAAAATAACAATACAATATCAATACGCAGCTGATTAGTATATGGAATATGCAAACTGAAGTCTATATGCACCAATTTTGTGGAAAGATTAACAAGTAAGTCTAGAAGGCCTTGCTGTGTATGTTTTCACTTTGTGGTTAGAAATGAGGTTCAGGAACAAACCAATTTGTCCAGGGACATCTTTGGTGAGGTTTACAGTGAGATAAAAGGGGTAGGGATGGGAGATTAGTTGGGGAAGGATGTTAAGATTAAGAAAAAGAAATAGGTTTGACCAGACTTTGGGGAGGGATGGGTTAATTTGTTAAGGGAACTTTAGGGCAAGTGAGGTAGATGTAGGGTGGGACTTTTTAATAGGACTGTAACTGAAAGTGGAATCATATTTTGGTGTGAATTTACAATATTGTAAGCTTGTGTCCAAGATGACCTGTGGGCAATTTGGTGGACAGTTAGGCCTTGGATGGTGGTGGTGTGCAAGGATGAGTGTAATGGATGTAATTTTAATTTAATTTGATATATATATATATATATATATATATATATATATATATATATATATATATATATATATTTATATATATATATATATATATATATATATATATATATATATATATATATGTGTGTGTGTGTGTGTGTACCTGTTTAGGTCTATGGGTTCATCTACCCCTTTTGTGGAGCAGGTAGTGGTGTTATTTGGTGGTTGAGTGCCATTGGCTGTAATATCTGGGTAGAAGTAATTTTGTTGATTGATTTTCTGTTAAGACAGTCATTGGTGGGGGTGGTTTGGTTGCTCACAGCATTGTGGATACTAAGCTATGTTATAGCAAGTTTATGATAATAATGTTTGAGGAATCTGTGAGGAATTGTTGGTGTAATGGGGAACATAAGGGTACAGTGGTTTGGCTCTGAAGGTCTTGGAGAGAGAGAGAGAGCTACCAACAGGAGTCAGTGAACACTTTTGGTTGCTGCTGTGGGCATGGTGGTACAGTAAAGGGACGGTTATATTTAAGGGAAATATCACTTTGCTGATGGGTTTGGACATATTGCTGTTGTGTTCCTCTGCTTATGATGAGTTTATGCAAGCTGTATGTCTTGCTGATTAATTGCTCTTCAAAACATTCATTTTTATCTCTTGAGGGAGCAGGAGTCCATTGAGGTGTGGTTTTCAGTTTTGTTATACATGTTTCCAAATAATAATTTGATATTTTGTAAGTTGTCTATTAGTGCACCCTATGTGTAACTTGTATTGTTAGGTATAAATTGTTAATGTGCAAGCTAGGACGTGTTCTGTCAGTTTTCATACAGCTGTGTATTACAGAGATACTTTAGATAGCAGTGCACTTTGTATGGTCATGTGCTGTCTTGGAGGCTGCTTCATCTGGGCTACATTCCCATTGATGGTGGTGGTCTCATCCTGTGGCATTCTGGTGGCTGGGAGAGGTGTAGTGAGTCAAAAATACCTTTTCATGGGCTCCTTTGGGTAATGGATGCATTTTGCACATGCGTGGTGGGGCTTGGTGCCATTAGTTGCAGCAGCATACTTGTGTTGACAGATGGGGTGGCCACCTGTAGTGTCTGCATGCTTGGAGTGTTATCTGTTGATGTTTAACTGCTCATATTTTGCTGAATGGCCCAGTTTTGTCATAAAGGCTGTGGTTTTCTGGCAAATCACTGGGATGATCTGAGGATCATGGGCACTAAGTTTTGACATATGTTTGAGTTGCAGACCTCATATTCTTCAAAAACATGCACACAAACACAATTCTTGTGTTCTATCAACTTTCTAAGTTTATAAAAAGGTGGACATTTGGTATAATGGATAAGGCGTTAACCTCACAAATACAAGGTTCAAGATTTCAGTCTGACCTGTGTTAATTGGATAGGTATATAATGATTTGCAAAATCTAAACTCGGTCCTGAATTTTGAACTTTTGTCCCCCCGTTATGTCAAATCTTGTTCAGGTTTCTTGCACTAAGAGGCTGAGAGGTATGACTATGAATGACTTTTAATGTGGCTCCAAGTTAGGTACCAGGTCACTGGCAGGTCAAGGAGGATGGAATAAAAAAATAAAAAAAGCAAACATTGCACCATTTCGAACTCATACCTTTCTGAAAGCTTATGGTAATGCAAACCCTGTTAGTCTATCCAATTTTTAAACAAGTATTTTAAGTGTCTCTATTTTTTTTCTCTGTCTAAATGTGTCTCCTTTGCTGCAGATGGTGAATATGCAGAGTATAAGGCTGAGGTGGGAGGCCATTGTGGCACAGCCAGTGACACTGTTCAAGGAGGTGCTGAATGCTGAGTCTGGGATGGCAGATGACATGGGTTGCACCTCAGTAGGGTAAAGGGGCTAAATCGCAAATCAATGTTTTAAGCTTATAAGGAACAAAACAGTTCACCATCATTGTACTCCCTGAGAGTATGTGCCAGATGATCCTGCATTTTTCCATATTTCCATATTCCAGAATGTTTTTGAAAGATGTTTTCACATGCTTTGAGATTCTGTTGGGAGTGTCTGGAATCCACATTATGGCTGTGGAGCCACACTGTAAATGGATATCCACAACTGTAACCCTTATTTAGTTTGAAGTAGAAGCACCTTGCAAGGGTATCTCTCTGGGGTTGGATTCCAAAATGTGAAAATGTGATGGAAACAAACCTGTGTGATTTGCTGGTATACTATATTGTCCAAGTATGGCATCATGAAGCGTACTAGAACTATGACAATGAGAAGTTCCGCTGAGAAAGGTTGAGTCACAGGAGGAAAGTCAAAGAAACAATGCAGCTGTTTTTATGAATTTTTTTGCCATTTTCTGACCTTTATTAAGAAAAGAGCAATAGTATTTAGATATCAGTGCTTGTTTAATCAGTGCCTACTGTGATGACCGTGTCCTGGCCCAGCAATCAAGGAGCCTCAATCCTCACCACTAACACCAGGGAGGGCGTCTCATATAAGAGGAAAGGATAGCAAATACACACAGTACAGTACAATTTCCCTTAAGTGCACACAGAGATCACAGTCAGTCTGAGGCTGGTTGCTCCCTTGCTCTCCAGGTCCCCAATAAGACTCCCCACTGGCACAGCTATAGGGTCCAGATCTCAGCCTAGCTGGAAAGCTAACCTCCAATACCCACTCTGTCCCAACAGTGCTTTGTGTCCCTGCCCAGGTAGCTGACACACCACACACACTTTGAGATATTATTTATACAACTTCACAGACACTCCTGGGAATGGCTGACACAGATTCTCCAGCTGTGCTCCTTTACCCAGACTATATGGTAGTAATTTCTGCCACCACCAGCTAATACTTATCAGCTACCCAAAGGCCCTTAAAAGGGTGTCCAGTTATTACTGTGCAATATTATTATCCAATTGGTAATGTGACTATTCAGTCTAAGGCTTAAAAGAGTGGCTTATTACAATAAACCCTATAAATATGCAATGTACTCTAGAGTTTACTTATCTCTACACAAACCAGCCACAGGTAAAGGTTTTAAAATATTTAATAATAAATAATTAAAAACACAAGACAATACTACTACACCACAGTGATATCTAAGAGTTCAGAGATCACACAGAAACCTAAAACAATACAGTAGGAAAGTTCTGATATAACAGAAAAAACACTTGTCTAACTTTCTTCTAAGTTCCCAACTATTACTACAAGAAAACATACTTCTAATATACTACTTACATAAGACAACAAGCAGAGTGCTGATAAGTTTGATATCAAGATCAAAATGCTCACAGTCTCTCTCTGAACAATAGTTTTTAAACTCACTAACAAACATCTTTGCTAGGCCCTCCCAGATTACATCATTTTGACACTTAGGTTTTCCCAGTATACACATTACATCATTTTGGCACTTAGTCTGGAGTTCCCAGGCAAAAAGGCTACATGATTTAGCAATCTAACACCTGCTTAGGAAACTACAACAATAAAAGACATTTCACATGTACACTCTAGCAATTATTCCTTAAGTTAAGATAATAGAAAGAATGTGTTCAGCCAGCCACTTCGGCACCACTATTTAGATAATTTTATCTTCAAAGAACATTTGAAATGCTTGGCTTAGTTTTTCTTACAGCAGATGGCAATGTTGCAATAATCTTGAAGTACACATTTTCCAGTGTTTTCTTTCATTTAAGAACACAAGTCTGTATTACACATTTATATTTACAAATGATAGAATTATATATCAAATTCTATTTGATTAGGCTGGCAGCCTTTGCCCATCTTCCCCCAATCGTCACACCTACATTTAATACTCAAGAGTGCATCATGAAATTCTAAACTAACCATACTAGAATATATTTTTTCTTATGCAGATAATAATAAAAGTTGCATAACAAAAATATACACTCAGATGCATAAACTATCCACTTATGAATGCAATATTGGCAAAGTGTATAATTTATTATGCATAACTCATAATGTTTATTATTCTCATTGTTAGTGTAGCCTTTTGGCTATTTGGGTTGTATCTTGCCTAGGATACAACAATTGGCCAGCTTCATAAAGCTCTGTATCCCTCCTACATCTGCACTCTGACTGATGATTGGTCAGCTCAGTGGAGGGAAATCAGCAGTTAGAGTAAAACAATCTTAGGTATGTTCTTGCCACCTCAAGAACAGCAGCTCTGAGGTCCCACAGGATAAGTAATTGGTCTTGATAGATAAGTCCACACAGTGGACCCTTTCAAAACTGCAATTGTTGTGTTTTTAATAAAATATTAACATATGTTATTTAGTGATTAAAAGCAATATCTCCCCTTTAAGAAACCTGATATTTTTTCACAATATCAGATTTTTTTACACTAATGTCTGTTTATATAAACTTTCAATTTATTTGTGAGGACTTAAGGGTAGTGCTTGTGTATACTTTGTGAGCACTGACCTGTTATTTTTTTCTGTGAGTACACATTTTAGACAAGTGTTTTATATTTATGTATTTATTTATTTTATTTTACATTTGTTAACTGGGCTAGTCCAACTGGATACATGTCCATTTTCAGTGGAGGCCCGGGGAGAAAAGCTCCTCTACAATGCTACTATAGTAAGACTAAACAAAAAACTTTATCAGAATATATCAGTATATACAAATAATATCTAATAACATATACTTTAAACCTTATTTTAGAATTAAAAGCATTTGAGTACAATATGAGGTAAAGTACCTAGTCTCTCTATTACTTAGAAAAGAGTACAGTATAAAAGTACAAGTAAAGTACCTAGTTACTCTATTACATCTTTATAAGAAGTTGAAAAGTAGAGATTTAGCGCCTTTATTAGAAGTGACGTAATAGAAACAGCTTTGTAGAGAGTAATGTAGAGAGTTAGATATACGAGATAAGAGAGGGTGGGAAAAAAAAAGTCCCATAGCAGGGAGATATAAAAGGCTAGTCTGGGTTATTGCAAGAGCAAAGCCAATGGTTGGAAAAGAAGAGTTTAAGTTTAGTTTTGAATAGTGGGATTGATGTTTGAGTAGTGAGGTCTTGAGGTAGTTGATTCCATATTTTCCCAACTGAGTTTGAAAATGTGGAGTCACCTGCTGAGTTCTTAGAAAGAGAAGTATGAATCAGTATTTTTTTAGAGGAGCACAGGTTCTTCAGATTGCTATAGGGTTTTATGAGGGTGGAGAGCATTGGGGTATTGTCTGGGTGGTAGAGAGCTTTGTGGGCGATCACTTTCTTCTCCATGATCCTCTTCTTTAGTCCTTTCAGCCACCATGGACCAGGGGTCCACCATGTCCTCTTTGTCTGTTCCAGTGTCCAATATGCACATTGGAGAAGCATTTTCTTTGGGTCAGAGAATCACTTTATCTGACAGGGATTTCTGTTTTTTTTTTTTTTTTTTTTTTTTTTTTTTTTACAGAAAAGGGGACTTTGGGAATAAGTATAAGTGTATGTGCTTGGGAACAAATTTGTGACAACTTATCTTCCAACTGACAAGTTCCAACTCTGCTTTCTGGCGTTCAGAACTTTTCTTCATCTGCAGCATCGATGCTAACTTCACTTCTGCTGGCTCTTCTCTTGCTGTACTTAAAAAGAAGAAGCAACATAATAAAGAGCCCTTGGCCACAACTGCCAGCTCAGGCAGAGTCTCAGGGCTGTAGTGGTCAATCACTTTCTTCTCCATGATCCTCTTCTTTAGTCCTTTCAGCCACCATGGACCAGGGGTCCACCATGTCCTCTTTGTCTGTTCCAGTGTCCAATATGCACATTGGAGAAGCATCTTCTTTGGGTCAGAAAATCACTTTAGGGGATGCTTCCTGGGGTAACTGGGGGGAAGTGATCTCTTGATAGGAATGAGGTGCCATCTCCAATTCAGTCATCTGTCAGGGTATCACTTGCAAAGATAAAACAGAATGCTAAACATTGTTCATCTGAAGATATGGTTTCTCTTAGAAAAGATGATTTTTTTACATTAGCTAGGCAATTATTGCAGGCTGTTAATCTTGGTGCATAGAAATCCTTATTTGAGGAAAATTTAACTAAAGAAATCCCTGAGGAAAATATGTGAGAGGATTCTGACATAGACAGAGAAAGGCCTTCTTAGGCGTATATTAGGCTAAGGTCCAGCAGGGTCTTTATAAGCCTAGCTGCACAAGCCAACCACATTCCACTGCAACATGTGTTTATATAGATTAATAGGTCATTACTAGACCAATGACCCCAGGAGGCCTTTTTGTAAGCCTAGCCATGCTTGCCAAGAATCAAACCCTGTTATCTTATGTCTGTGAGCTGAACAACTTAACCAGTATGCCAAACCATAACTCTGATCCAGGTTAAACTTGGTCCTCCCCACCTTCTTTGGAGGAACTTTCTTTCTCCAAGGCTATTTCCGTGATGAATGAGGTATTTATGTGGGAACAGTTGAATGTTCACACTGAACTAAGGAGATGACATGACATGACATGACATGACATGACATGATACGATACGATACGATACGATATGATGTGTTACAAGAGAATATACCTCATTTTACAGCCATCCCTCCCATTTTGACAGTCCTGGAGGATGTGTTTAATGCCGCATGTAAAAATCCTGACATTCAACTTTTATTCCACAAAATAGCAGATGTACTGTATAAAATACCCCGGTCTAACACATTTTTGTTTTCTCATCCTATGCCAAATCCATTTGTTATCTCTACCTCTTTAATAGATGGCAACAGACTATTAGTCATTACCAATCTCTTCCCAATGTACAAGGAAGACAAGGTGTTGGACAGGTTTGCTGAGAGAATTTTCACTTCTTCCACTTTAGTTTGTAGGATTACCAGGCATATATCTGTATATTTATTCTGTTTTGTACAGACAGTTTGAAGGAATACTCATCATCACTTAATTCAGAGGATCTTTTCCAAAAACATGGGCAGTCTGATACTTCAGAATGATCAAACCAGCATTCTAACCCCCATACCCTCCCCTCCTGCCCCTATCTCTTGAAATCTCCCCCAGAAATTGGATTTATTCATTCCCCTTTGGCAACAGATTGTTTCAGACTATTGGATGCTAAAGGTGGTTCACATCTGATGCAATTTGGCAGTGGATACAAATACCTTCTTTCAAATTAATCGCCTACACACACTCTCCAAATGAAACAGAGTTATTTTTTCCTCAGGCTGTTCACCATATACTTCATCTAGGAGTCACTGAACCAGTGTCTTTAGTTCAAAAGGGCAAAAGCTTCTATTTCAAAATGATTTTTGTATCACAGAAAGAGCTATATTGGAGATCAGTTCTAGATGTTTAATTTCTCTATCTTTCATTGAAAGTTCCAAAGTGCAAAATTCTGACCTATCAAACTCTGTTTCCTCCCATTTCTCCTTTAAGTGCTAGGGTAATATTAGACCTACAAGATATGAATCATCACATTCCTATAACAGGTCTATATTATAAAGTCGAGCAACCAAAATGTCGACTTACCTTTGATCGACACCTAAATGTCAAAGCTGCACTTCATTGAAACTCCAAATCATTAATTTCTTTCCAACGGAAAGATATCTGTAGGCCAACAACGGACACCACATTAAAATAAACACTATTAAGTGGGGGGCTTTCCCCCACACCCCCCCTAACTAAATATACTAACCCTGAGATCACGCTACAGTTGGGAAAAGGGCAGGTGTAACAAAATGACCAAGCAATTTCTTTTCCTTGGAAAGAAATGGATGATTTGGCCATTCGATGAAGTGCAGCTTCAACATTTAGGTGTCGATCAAAAGTAAGTCAACATTTTGGTTGTTCACCCTTATAATATAAACCCTCCTATAGCCACATGATTTAAGTAATTTCTCAGATTCTCTCTATCTGGGTCACATTATCAGTTGTCTGCATTATATATTTGGTTATCTGCAGTTCCTCGGGGGATTTACAAAGTGTCTATCTCTAGTGATAGCCCATGACAGACTGCAGGGCATTCACATTTTTCCTTATTTAGATCACTTACTCATCTTTGCAAAGTATTTTCCTAGATATGAAGAGTTCTTAGCATAGTTTTTTTTTCTCTTCTGACAAATTTGGTATTCCAGATAAATGTACAAAAATCCTCCTTCACTCTATTAGACAAAAATGTGTTTCTGGGCTGCCTTCTAGACACTTCTCAACAAAAGACTTTAATTACATAGGAAAATGAGGATTTTTATTGGAAACTTTCATGATCTTCTCCAGTCTGCCTTAGGATTCTGCTACAGAATATGTTATGATTCAAGGGTTCATGGCTTCTATGATTCTCATAATTTCTTTTACCAGATCGCACAGGAGAAAAATAGAATGACTTGTAAAGAACATATGAACCTAACATCTTCATTCACTGGAATTTCAGGTTCATATTATGGCTCTAAATAGAGGCCTTACCTCTCTCTTATCAGATCCTGATTCAGTCTGTAACTTCAGACATCTCAGACTATGCTTGAGGAGCAGTTTCTATAGTGATAAAGTGACAAGGCCTGTGGAACACCTCAGACAGACCAAAGTGCATGAATGTCAAAGATCTGTTAACTGTAAACTGTACCCTGAAATCTCTTGATCATATATGGTCCCTTAAACCATTTCAGTTGATTATAGACAATACCACAATGATGTGTTACATAAACAAAAATTGGGGGCATGAGGTGGTACCGTCCATGCAGGCTGACTATGATGGCTTATCTGGTAGTTCTACAACACTCTTTTACCTGACAAAACATTTTCCTTTCAGTCAGAACAAAATATAGTAGCAGACAAGCAAATTAGGACTAGAACAGACTCTCATAAATGGAGCTGATCCAGTTTTTAGGGAATACCTCAAACAGATCTGTTTGCCTCCTTTCAAAGTAGAAAACCTAGCAATTTCTGCTCTATAGCTTCTTGCAAGCAAACCTGGAAAACAGATGCATTTTCATTCCCATGGTTGAGAATGCCCCTTTATGCATGTCTACCTTTTCCTCTGAAATCAGTAATTCTGAGATTCTGATGGACAATCAAAAATCATTTTAGGCACCTGTATCATGAGGATGTGCAGCAAGTATTAAAGGAGGCAAGAAATCTACCGATGTGAAATCTTATACTGCCAAGTGGAAAAGATGTTCCAGTTAGTGCCTAGCCAATAAGTAGTGTCCTATAAGGGATTATGTACCACTGGTTCTGAAATGGGTGTGTGGGTTAGTTTCCATTGCCCTGTCTTATTCCTCTATCAAGGTACATCTGGCAGCCATTTCAGAGTGCCTGCCCTTGGATCTTCCTCTTCCTTCTCTTGTTTTATTGAAACACTTTCCGAAGCAAGTTTTATATTTTATACCTTCTACAAAACAGATGGCTCCTTTCAGGAATCTTATGTTTTTTTGCTGTAAAAGAAGAAAAGTTTCAAAATTTACTGTTGTACCTTATTTATTTTAACATTGCTGCATATATCATTACTGCATGTAACTTCATAGGTAAATACTAGGCTAGCTGCCCTTGCAGGCCTTTTTCAGCATAGCCAATGTCCCTTCCAGTAATTAGAATCAAACTTGTACCTTGTGTCTATGAGGTAAACACCTTAAACATTATGACAAAGCCCAACCAACAACATGACATATTTGAATAGTAAGGCCTAATAAATTATATTCATCCTTTGTATGAGGTAATGTGTTTTCTTTTATGTTATACTATTTTAGATTTTATCGTTTGTCAGAAGTTAAATACTCTTGTATTTCATACCAGTCATTTCTCTTGCACTTTTATTAATGCTCCTTTTAGATGTGACATTTCTGAATCAGAGAGATGAATAAGGATAACAATGGGACCACTTTTTGCAATAACCTGGAAAAAGAGCTATGTTTATATGAAGGCAGCATATTCACAGATGATTCAGCAGCATACGTGTTCACAGGTAAAGTGCAGTCATAAATGTAATGCATGGCACTGCATGCAGAATGTCATTATTGTGCCACATAAAAAAGGTTGCAGATTTGTTAGAAGTGCAGAATTTTATTATACAGATAAAATACAGCATTTGCTATCAAGGTTTGCTTTAAATAACCTATAGCAGTTGCAGTCATTTCATAGTATTATGCATTTGCTAGGTTGTTTTGGCTTTCAGTATGACAAAAAGACATTGGAATATCACTGAAAAGGTGAGCCACTAATGGCAGTGCTGTGTTAAAAGGGTAGTCCACTTCACATTGTTGTTACATATTTTATTTTATTTATTTATTTTATTTTACATTTGTTGACCGGGCTAGTCTAACTGGAATAAAATCCATTTTCAGTAGAGGCCCGGGGAGAAAAGCTCCAGCACAGCAAACTTTTTACAGTAAAAAATAATAAGTTCAAAGCAAAATAACAGTAGTAAAATAGCTCTAAACAGTTACAGCCATTCACATACACAATATATGACTGTAATAAATTGTTTCAAATTAAAAGAATTATAATAATAATTAAAAAGGGTCAAGCAGAATACAGACATACTGATTAGGTTCAGTTGACATTACAAGGATACCTAGGTTGTGCTGAGGTGATATGCAATGCAATAGAAATAGAAACAAATTAGTAGTTTTCATTTGGAAGCAGGATAACAGAAAGTATATACTGTTAATAAATTATAGAAATGTATCATATGATATAGTGAGATAAAGGCATCTAAGAGGCAGCAAGAGTATGTAAATCGGTGGAATATATTCTTGCTAGGAGCAGAGAAGATATTTAGTCAGGGTTAGTACAAGGGCAAAGCCAGTGAGAACTGAGAAATTGTTTTATTCTTAGTTTAAAGAGTCTTGTGGAGGTCAGAGATAGGAGTTCAGAGGGAAGTTTGTTCCAGTGTTTGCCTATGGAGTTAGAGAACAGAGAATCTCCAGCTGAGTTCTTGGATTTGTTAATAGTAATAAGTGGCTTATTTGAGGAGTGTAGGTTCTTGAGATTGTTATAGGGGGTGATGAGGGTAGTCAGTATAGGTGTATAGGTGGGGTAGTACAAGCTCTTATGGATAATAGTGAGTTGTTGAGATAGTATCTGGTTTTGAAACTCAAGCCATCCTAGTTGTTTTAGGTTGTTGCAGTGATGTGTATGAAAATGAGAACCTGTGGCAAATCTAGCAATGGAGTGATAGGCAGTAGCAAGTTTGTTTAGATTATGTTTTGAGAGATTGGTATATATGGGCGAGGCATAGAGTAAGGTAGTGATTAAATGAGTTCTAGCTATAGCGATTTTGGTTGAAGGAGTGAGGAAGGGTTTGATTCTGTAAAGGGATCCCAGTTTATTATTTACTGTTTTTATAGTGATGTTAGTATGAGTGTCAAAGTTTAGATTATTGTCTATAGTAATTCCAAGAAGTTTGGTGGTTACGTCAGGAGATATGAGAGTCCCATTGATGGATGTAAGAGTAAAGTGAAGAGGAGCAGTCCTAAGAGTAGGAGTAAAAAGTAGGAGTTTGTTTTTTTTGGGTTAAGTAAAAGGCAACGGTTTAAAAATCATTGTTCCACTGTGTTAAATGCATTTTGTGTAAGAGATTGTAGCTTGGCAGGGTTATTTGCTGAGCAAATAATAGTGGAGTCATCTGCATACTGAATGCAGGTGGCATGTGGGATTGCTAGGTGGTTAGGATTGAATGATAGCAATCAGGTAATCTGGTTTACAATCCTGACATTACCATTTTTTTAATTTTTGAAAACATGTTACAACTCTGTTGGAGAACTGGGTATATTGAATTAGTAGAAATAGTAATCACCAGGTATATGTGATTGCTAAATTATGTTTATTTTTGTACATATATGACAACTAGAATTCCATATAGAGAGAGGTCCTGATCTTCAGCTATTCAAAACACTTTGACACCCAGGACATTCATCTTATGCACAATGATTATACAATCAATGATTCTTTTGTGACAGGAATGTCTTATTTCTACAGAAATACACTTCTCAATAACGCTCAGACAACATATTGAAGATGTGAACCATTTGCAAAACAAGAGATATAGGAATCTTAAGCAAATCAGTAGTACAAACACTGTTACAGTGCTAAGATTATCGCATGGTGAGAAAATTATCGATAAGAACAATCAATAATGATTTTTTTTAGAAAAAAATGCAAATAGAGCTGTCAGACATAATTGCATAATCAAAAAAGCATTACTAAATAAAACAGATCCATGACTGCTGCATATATTTTGAATAAAGCTTGACTGAAATAGTAGGATAAAAGAACAGAGCAATCTTAAATCTGTTAAAGCTGTAATAAAAACAATTTTTATTATACCAAGTATGTAAAGAAAAATTTATTTTTATCATAGAATTTACAACATTCCTCTGAAAATATTCCATAAAGTCTGCATTTAAAGTGTATTTACATTTTAGCAAAACCATTTGTAAATTTTTAGTGCTAACCTTTTTCTGCTTATATTAAAATTCTTCTTATTTAATAGCTAGTATGATGGATATTTTGGCAAAGCATTTATGCCCGTCTTCAACATAACATCTGCTCTTCAGTGCATTTGACATACAGTACATTACAGAGCCTATAATGTTGAAACTCTGTTTTGCCTCATTATTTATCTCAGATACTGTAAGATCCCACTGCGGATAAAAAAGACAAATGGGATCTGTATTGCTTCAATGCTGCAGTAGGCCTTCATTTCTAATTATTGACATTTTTTTTCTGAAAAAACATTAAACTCCCTTAATTTTGACCCACAGCCAAAAAGTTACCTGGAGAGGTTGATTAATCTCTGTCAGCATATTTGATCTGCTTGTCTTTAAAAATGTGTGCATAGGTTAATCAATTCAGTTTGATTAATGTGTGTCAATATTTTTAATGGCAAGCATATGCAGATGGTGACTCTTCAAAGTTTGAGTTGACTACTGAACAAGAAAAATGAATGTTAAATAAATGAAAGCAGAATACTAAGATGAAAATAATAATAAAAATTATGCTTATAAATTTAATTCTGAGATAGATATCTGTTTTAATAGCAACATTAATTCTATTTTTTCATGTTGTCTCTCCATTATAGAACCTTTCATTTGTCTTATGTCATAACATAATATTATACTGTAAACAGCCAAGTACTTTTATTTTTCAGTGATCAAACAAAACACAAGCACCTCACTGTTTTGTTGTTTAGAGAAAAATAATAGACTGAGGATATTCAAGGTCACAGTCATAAAAGATGTAGTTTTCAAAATGGAAATGTAACTTTTTGTTTATAACAATGTTTACAATAGCAATATAGTTTCATCTTTGGAATCTGACTCCAAATAAACTTAGAACTGTTACGAAGACCAGTTTCAGTGCACTGTTATCTTAAGTACTTTCTGTCCACTTGGGTAATAAAAAATTTAAGACAAAAATGTAGGAGAGCAGCAAAACCTTGATAGCATCTTGTATGAAGATGTTCTTTTTGTCATTGCTTTATTAAAGAAAATAGTTGCAACAGTGTGGATGCTAAGGTGGTATTTTTATTTAAGTGTTTGCATGTTTGATAATGACTGGGCCTGAGCTGTAATACCTTTCCAAGACAATAGAGATCATATCACTCCTGGGATCTTGACTTGGCATACTTCATCAAGGAGAAAACTAAAAGTACAAGAAACAGTGCAGATATTAGGTGCCTAAATATAATGGGTAAAAGCCAATATATGATAGTTAACACAGTGGTTTGTACTGCAGACACATAGTAACAGCAGACATCAAAAGACTTTGTTTCCTAGAATAAGATGATTTCTGCACACGTCTATAGGTATGTGTATAAAAATTATATGATAGCATGCAGGTGTAGACTTGTAATTCAAGTAGACAGTAGCAAACATAAGACACTAAGTTTTTGATTATGGTATAATTCCAGACTGGTGCATAAGTTTTATTTCTTACACCTACAATATTTTATGATGTGTACAAGTAGGTAACTGGTGTATAAATCTGACATTTTCAGTAATGCTGCTTTGTAGTTAGGAAATACTGTAATATCTATAGACTTTTACAAGTTTATATGATCTACTCACCAAAACCTAATCACTGTCCGCAGACCCAATCGTCCTGCTGGTCAGCTTCTGCTATCCTTTTCCTTAGCTAAAAAATGGAATTCTCTTCCTTCTTCTCTAAGGACGTGTGAAAACTTTAAAACTTTAAAACACAGCTACATTCCTACATTTCCTCTAACAGGAAATGCAACTGCACTCTCCCCACCTAGCCTAATAATCAATCCACCCCTTAAACTCCTGACTAACTCTGAGTACAAGCTAACCTGACATAAATGTACATATTGCAAATAACATAATTGTACGTATTATAAATAACCCATCCCACCTTTTTTATCTCTTTTTCTTCTATGTCTTTATTCTCCCTCTCAATTAAGTTACCACTGCCATCCTAAATATTTAGGTACTATGTAACCAAAGAATTTATTACTGTTCTCTGGCATGAAATGAAATTGTAATTGTGTCTTTTTTACTATGATTGTATATGTAACTAAACATTGTAATGGGGAGTTTTTTTCCCCGGGCCTCCACTGAAAATATGGTCCCTGAGCCTAGTGGACCTCCCTGGTCATCAAACTGGAAATAAATAAATACATTTCAGACTCTATTTTAACACTTTGTCATTGATTTCCAGTTATTGGCTTAGCTAACTCTTAATATGTTTATATTTCTATTCTGAACCATGGAGCAGCTGATGTTTTCCCTCGGTTTTCCTGTTTTTCTCCTTTTTCTGCACGCTTTTGGGTTGTGCACAATAAATCGCATGATTGTCATCAGCAAAAGAAGGAGAGTATCTGTTCCCATTATTATTTGAATTCATTAAGCGAATTATATTGCAACAGAGATGTGGAATGGAACTGCCTAGGAGCAGTGCAACCTCTGACAGGCTTTCTTTATTTATACTGAAGGTGATAAGGCTCCATACTGTTTGTGCAGCGGAATCACATTCTACTGCCATTTTGAGATCTTGCATGAGGTCATCTTGTATGCATGTCCTGGGTCATTTGTTCACCAATGCAAATACCTCTGTAGAAACTGTAGTGCAGTTTCTTGAAGTCTGATGCTGTTGCTTCCAAGGTTATTAACTGTTACTGGATACATATTGGACTACCCAGAATGGAGAATGGAGAACACAGCTCTGTTAAAGATGTTACAGTGATGAAGAGAAGCATGAACCAGAATGGTATCACTTTTTAGTAAGGGAAGGGCTGGGCACAGCATAAAAATGAGATAAATAGATAGATAGCTAGATAGATAGATAGATAGATAGATAGATAGATAGATAGATAGATAGAAAGAAAGAAAGATAGATATCTGCATTATGCAGTGATGATGCAGTGCTTGTCCCTCTGAATAAAATTCTAATTTATTGCAAACACTGATGAGATTATGGGTTGTTTTTGCAAGTTCTAGAGTTAGGGCATCATATTTTTCTTTCTTATTTTCTGGACAGGTATCAATAACATCCTTATACAGGTAGATAATATCCCCAGTGCCCTTTATTATCAGTGACGTTTAATGGGTCTACTTCTTTTTGTCGAAACTCATTTCACCGAATGGTAGTAGTATCAGTGTGTAGAGTACTGCAAGGGAAGTAAAAGGTATATGGCCTTTTCCCCACCGTAGTGCGATTGTGGTGTTAGTATATATAGTTAGGGTTTGGGGGGCACAGCCCCCCCACATTGGGGTGGGGGTATACCCCCCACTTAGTTTGGTCTTCTATTGTTTGGTTTCTGTTAAGAGAGTAAGTAAGTAGGTTTTAGGTTCTGGAAAGTGCTAGTCATTGGTGCTGTAAGTGTGCATGTCTATGGTTTAAGCTGCAGTGTATTGAAATTTAGGTTCTTAGGCTTTTGGTGAAATGAGCAGGGGTGGCCCGTGCTATCGGACTGCCGGACTGCAGCCCCCTCAAATCAAAAAGAAAACAAAAAAATAGAAAAAATAAAAAAAATAAATGTTTTTGAATTTCGCGGACTTTGCGCATGCGCAGTAGTAGTCCCGACTACTGCACGTCTTTGCGCATGCTCCTGGCAGTCCGGCAGGACCCATAGGGGGACACAAGGAGACGTCTGTGCACGGTAAACGTGCACAGACTCACTGGGAGAATATGTCGGGGCCGGACTGCAACAGCAGTAGTCAGGATTTACTCGCCGATCTCGGGAAGGAGTTTCAGAATTCAGGGATCTCGTGGGTCTTGGGAGTATTGCGCGGGCAGGACGTTAGCATGGAGAACAGACAGGACAGGTAAGTGTATGTACTTGGAAGGTGCTTCTATTTACTAGAGGAATAGTGCTTGCATACGTGGAAGGGGGTGTGTGTGTGTGTGTAAATGCCCCAGATGCTCATGGTGGTGTGGTAGGGAATACCTCAGGCTTGAACCCTGTACCCTGTATGCAGGTGTTAAAGACTTGAGTTCCCTACCCACCACCATTTGTAAAAAAATTGCAGATTTTGGCCTCATGTTTGATTTGATCTGTTCCTCATAATATCTGTGGTTTGTAAATGTTTTAATGCTTGATATTTGATGGTGTAGTAGTACCATTGTTGCCTCACAGCTGCAGGTTCTCAGCTTTGATTCTTGGCTGGGGTTCCTTCTTTGTGGGGTCTGTATCTTCTCCCTGTGTTTGTGTGGGTTTGCTTTTGTGTCCTCCCATGTTACAAAGACATGTCTGCATTATTTCTTCCTGGGCCTCTGCTGAAAATTGTTTTTTTGTTCCAAGTCAGACTGTCCTGATTAACAAATGTTAAATAAAATTGACAGGCATTTGAATTTCAGACTTCAGGTTTCTGAATGTTTAATTCCTTACATAATTGATGGTGTAGTGGTAGTATTGTTGCCTCACAACTCTAGGTTTTCTGGTTTGATTCTTGGTTGGGGTGGCTTCTGTGTGGAGTCTGCATCTCCTCCCTGTGTTTGTGTGGATTTGCTCTGGTGCCCTGCCATTTTACAAAGACGTGTCTGCAGTATTAATCCCTGCGTCTCTGCTGAAAATTGGTTTTGTTCTGTCCACAGTAAAATTGACAGGCATTTGAATTTCAGACTTCAGGTTTCTGAATGTTTAATTCCTTGTATAATTGATGGTGCAGTGATAGTATTGTTGCCTCACAGCTATAGGTTTTCTGGTTTGATTCTTGGTTGGGGTGGCTTCTGTGTGGAGTCTGCATCTCCTTCCTGTGTTTGTGTGGATTTGCTCTGGTGCCCTGCCATTTTACAAAGACGTGTCTGCAGTATTAATCCCTGCGTCTCTGCTGAAAATTGGTTTTGTTCTGTCCGCAGTAAAATTGACAGGCATTTGAATTTCAGACTTCAGGTTTCTGAATGTTTTATTTCTTGCATAATTGATGGTGCAGTTGTAGTATTGTTACCTCACAGCTATAGGTTTTCTGGTTTGATTCTTGGTTGGGGTGGCTTCTGTGTGGAGTCTGCATCTCCTCCCTGTGTTTGTGTGGATTTGCTCTGGTGCCCTGCCATTTTACAAAGACGTGTCTGCAGTATTAATCCCTGCATCTCTGCTGAAAATTGTTTTTGTTCTGTCCGCAGTAAAATTGACCGGCATTTGAATTTCAAACTTCATGTTCTTCAGAATACATAGTAGCACAACCTTTTTTTCTAGCAATTTTCTAAGTTTATAAGATGAATATTTTAAATTTGTCCCTATTCTTGGGACTGTATTCCCCCATTATTGGCTTCATCCAGGTTTTTGTGCTAAGGTTGACAGCTATGGCAAGAACTGAATTCACTGAATATGTTTGAGGGCTGTATTCCCTCATTACTGGGTTTGTCCAGGTGTTTTGTACTAAGAGGTTGACAGCTATGGTGAGAACTGAATTCACTAAATGATAGCCATTTAAGTTTCAGTCTTCTTCTCTTTTACAAAGCAGCTGATGTGGCGTAGTGGTATGTTACTCTGACTGTTTTTTGCTCAGGGACCTTGGCAGTAAAATATATGGTGGCAACACAACATTTTATTCTAGCAACTTTCCAAGATTGTACAAGCAATGTTTAATGTGTCCCTGGTTTTGGGCTTTTGACCCCCCCCCCAATACATTTTGGCTTTTTCCAGTTTTCTTGAGCTGCGAAGTTGAGATGCAGTTGAGTATTGAGTAGATTTTACAAGGAGCTGAGAGCTGCAGGGGAATAGAAGTTTAGTGCTTTGCCTAGTTAATACTGTAGCACAACAGGTTGTGTACTTGCTTTTGATGCAGAAGGCTGTGGGTTCTACTCCCACAAGGGGTGGATGCTGTCGTACTCAGAATGTTCTCCTTGGTGAAGATACTAACTATGAGTTCATTATCAGTTTGCCATCCATTTCCTCTTGCAATATTATTACTAGCTTATCATTTTTTAATGTAATATAGGCAATTTATTCCTGAGGGGCAACAGACACTTTATTTTTCGATGAAACCATGAAATATAAAGGTGATTGCTAGCAGCAACCGCTTCATTAGTTACAGATTTCTTTAATGTGGAATTATTTAGATGACTTACTTCAGAGATTGTGCATATTTACTGATAATGGACTGTAGAATTGTGCATATTTACTGATAAAGGTGGACTGTAGAATTGTGCATATTTACTGATAATGGTGGACTGTAGAATTGTGCATATTTACTAATAATGGTGGACTGTGGAATTGTGCATATTTACTAATAATGGTGGACTGTAGAATTGTGTATATTTACTAATAATGGTGGACTGTGGAAGTCTGAGTAGACTTTTTTATGATAAATGTTCTCAACTGGCAGTTTTGCCATTATGGGTGCATATGGTTTGTTTCATTGCTTACTGGAAAAATGTTCAAAACAAATTTAAAACACCCTCTAACAAGTGTACTGTATTGTACAAGGAATATAATTTTAGTACAATGAAGAAGGTGTATCAAAGAGCACATGTATGTTTCATATGCAAGGGGCCTATGATTCGAAAACAGCCCAAAATTAATCTTTATCTGCCACTGGCAAAATGTATTTTCTTTGAATGTGGGTTTCAATGCTGTTTCAATGAATGTGAGTTTCAAGAGCAGAGAAGTTTTAATGCTAAGTTTTCATTGTGAGACTGCATTGCTTTGTTTAACAGATGGCTTAGTGTTTGTGCTGTAAAATACAAAACAAAACTTTCAAATGAAGTCCAACTCATCATAGAAGTAAAGCAGTATGCACATTAGTGTTTATGGTAAATGGAGTGAAATAGCCAAGTAATGGTTCATTGGAATGGCTGCAGAGGCTCCATTCAATCATTATTTTGTCAGGGGGGGAAGGGCAGCAAACTCAGACAGGCCCAGCTGAACTATACCTCCCAACTGTCCAGATTTTCAAAGAATGAATAGATTTTTGCTTCTTATTTTTGGTTTGTTCATAAAATTTGCAGTTTTAATTCCTAAATGATTTGCCAGAAGTCACTAAATAATAAGTTTCAGACTTCATAACCTTCAGAAAAATGCATGTTAAAGTAAGAGCTGTTCTATCAACTGTCTCAATTTATACAAGAGCAATTTTAGTACTGTTTATATGTGCCCCCAATATATTTGGCCTTGTTCAGATTTACTGCATTAACAGGTTGAGAGGTACATGCAAATAAATTGCTTTATAGAATTAGGCATAGCCAACCTCTTAACTGTCCCCAATTTTTGGCTCAAAATGTTGCTCTTCCCCCTAATAATCCATCCGCAAAATAGCAATTTTGGAAGAAAACATGGAGGGTTTACAATTAAGAAATAACTGTAATAATCAATGTTATAGATTACTTGAAATGCATGTAGATTATTTTATTTTGTCAGCTGCTCAAGGTAGCAGTACTAATATTAAAGTGTCCCTTCTTTGACAGGTAGCAGCTGTATTGTGTGTCTATTTTATATTTTTGAATCACATTTTGGTTCCATTTTTCATAAAATTGTGTTTTTTGGCAAATTAGTGACAAATCACTAAAGACTGAAGTTAGAAAATGACAGACATTTGAGTTTCAGATTTTATACCCTTCAGAAAATTCATACTAATGCAAGACCTATTCTATTATCTTTCTAAGTTTATTAGAGCAATATTTAAAAATTGTCCTTATTGCTGGGCCTTTGTCTCACTTCTGTGTATGGCTTTGTCCAGATTTCTTGCTCTTGAGGTTGAGAGTTATGACAAATGTGTCAGGGCCATCACAGTCGGCCAGAGAGATTTCAAATTGTGACATGCTTGTTGCAACCCACTCCCCCATGTAGTGACTCTGGATGTGTCCAAGCAAGGCAAGGAGTAGTTGTATCTACCTTGGATGGGGAGGACACACTGCATAAGTACTGCAGTGGCTTTTCATCTGTCCTTGATTTTGCAGAATGGTCTGGTTTCTGTCATATTTTTGTACTGTTGATTTATGCTTATTACTCAGATTTATGCTTATTACTCAAAGTGCCTGTTGCTCTGTGTTTAAGTAGCAATGCTTTAATGACCATAAGGTAAGCTTGTCTGACATCGTAAGATGCAAGTAAGCTTTAATGAGCATACTGTTAAAGAATTGCCAACATTGAAAGCCTTTCTGTTGTTGCCATGCAGAGAATACTTGACTAGATAATGTATAAGCCTTGGGTATTAAAGGACAGGATTCCATTATTTTAAAAAGCTCATTACACTTGTTGGAGACTTCCAGTCATCTCTACAGACTTTACCCATAAACTAAACAGAATGCCAATCATGTGTGGTCCATAACCTGTACAGTAATCCTTTAAGCAATGTATCTTGAGCTTGTTTCTTGCTTGCTTTTCATTTTTTTACTTTTATCATGTTTTCCCCTTGAAACAAGTTGTCAGACAGCAGGTCTTTTTTTGGATAAGAAACATTTTTACAAGTGGGGACATCACATAGATTTCTACTTTCAGCATGTTACTTGGTACTTTAATAAAGCTGAATATATTATAATTAGAACTGCAGTGCAAGGAGAAGTGGTTTGAGTTGAGTGCTTCTGTTTTTTCTTATACTTGATTTTGACTGGCATTCCAGTTATGTATTTAAAAAGTAATTTATTTTTTCATGCCTCACAACCTTTTGTTTTCATCTAGATATTAAGCTGTCATGCAGCCAATGCATTGAAATATTTTTATTCTTCTACACTTATTTTTGTCTTGATTGTACTTTCATAATGATGGTTTGCCACCCAGGGCAGCGTATTTAATTAAAGTTAGTTTTTTTGTGGTTTTGTGCATAGCTCCTCCCCTTTATGGTTGACCACACCCCCCTTGACCCCACCCATTCAGCTGTCTCCTGCAGCCCCCCTGTGATTTGAAGTCACCAGCCGCCACTGGAAATGAGATTCAGTCAAATAACTTTTCAGCAAAGTGAGCTTTCAGCAAATTGGCCCCGGTGAACTGATATTTGACAAAATTAGTTTTCAACTAAAAGAAGTAGACCCAGTTTAATATATACAGCATGATTAGATTTTGTAATCATGCTTTTCCCATTTTTTATCAATTACATTATTTGGGTTTTATGTTTAAAAATACAATCTTTAATAAATAATAAAAATCTGGAAAATGAAAGAAGAATGCAAGAGCTTAGAAAGACAAGCAAAGATGTGCTTTGGAAATCTTTGGGTGCTTGTTTGTTAGTGGGATAGCATGAGATAAACTTCTGCAGCACATCATTTAAATGTATTAATAAGATCACCAGATTTGAGAACTGTCTTATTTAATTTAATATTAATTACTTGATACATACACTGCTTGAAACATATACTAGTGAAATTATAGTAAAGTTGTTCATAGTTATTATAAGATAAAAAGAAAAAGCCAGGACAACTATAAATAAAATGCATTAAATATAACTGTTAAAAATGGGTATTTTATTATTTTTTGGATCAATTATCAGATTGTTTTAAGGATGTTTAAACTATTGATTTACTTATGTTTTTATAATTATTTAAAATAATTGTTTATAAACCTGTATGCCTGTAATGCTTCATTCTGAATTATAGGTTAAGAGTTTGCTTAATTAGTTACTAGATAGACTGCATGAGATACAGAAACATGAGATTTTATCTATTTTTGTTTTTTAAGAAGCACAAGCCAACAGTAGCCTCTTCTAGTAACATTTACATATTCATTTTTTTTTTAAGAACGGGATCTGTGTACACCCTATGGAATGAATTTTTTCATGATATAACTTTATAAGTTACTTTCTTAAAACCTCAACAAATTTGCACATGGGACATAGTGTTTGAGTTACTCTCGATCCGTGATTAGTAAATTGCTTTTGTATTCAACTAGTTATAAAGACTATTTAAATACCTTGACATTTTAATAACTTAAAATAGTTCTCTTTTAAAATACTAATAGCTATCATATAAGATTTTTGAAGACATTTTTCATAAAATGGAATTGATGAACTATGTGTAAGGTGGTGTAATGTAATTTCCTTGATAGGTAAACACTTTAAAAATGTGAATGCATTTTATTTTACAGGTTATATTGTCATTATTTTCTAAAATGTACTTAAAACTGCTTTTATACTACACATTTTTTAAACTGTTTCATCCTATTTGCTACATTAAGTGAAAAACTCACACTTCGCTAACCTCAGGATTCAATTAAATCCATGTAGGCTCTGTGTACAGGCTACACGGAATGTACCCATCTACACGGCCATTGTTTCCCCTCAGCAGCACAGTGTTTAATGGTGCTGAGCTGTGCTTATACATACATAGCACACAGTTGCCATATATCTTAAAACAGAAAACAGATGCAATGAATTGTACAATATTTTTTAATGCATGTTTGTGAGCTGCAGCGCAGTGCGTACCAATACTAAGAGGTACCTTAGTAGTATATGTGTAGATATAGTGGGTTTCTTTGCTATTGAAGTGGCTAGGTAGGTTGAGTCATGACCTACAGTGTAGTAAGTCCCAGGTATGAGTTCTGGCCAGTCATACCTTTTACATTTATTGCTGTAAAAATGTGTGAGGTGACTGAAATGACAGTTTAGTTCAAAATAAAAAATTGTTACATTTAGAAAAGCTGCACGATGCTGCTTAAACATGGTCAATGGCCTACAATGTCTGTGTGTTGCTAAGCTTTGCTTAAACATGGGTTGTGCAACTTTGTTCGATGCTCAGCTCCACTAAACTGGTTTGTGCAATGCTAAGCAACGTGATGCTTTGTGGAAAGTTACTGTATAATGTGTAAGGGTGTGAATGCAGCCTATATTAAGGCCAATAGTTGGGAATTTCACACCATTCATTGGAGTCACACTTGCCTGTCAGTATGCCTGGTGGTGTTGGAGAGAGCACACTTTCAGGTGCAGACATGGGGTATGCAGGAGTCCAGAGTGTTTGTTGGACTTCTTATGAAAGAGTATGAACCCAGGCTGCTGTAGGGTGATTACCAAGGCTCAGAATTTAAATCTGAGGCCTGGGATCGGTTGGCTAGGAATCTTACTAGTGCTATTGCTATCATCCCACACTGGCGAGTAGTTTCATCACCACTATGACTACCTGAAGTGAAGGAAGAGGGGAACCTTGGACACCTAGGTCCAAGTGGCTAGGTCTGGGCATACCCCCACATATATGTAACCATGTTTTCCAGTACTTTAGAAATATACAAGCTGAATCTGTGCAAAACTGATATGCATAATGGTTGGTTTCTGTTTCAACAGTTGCAGAAGAGAGGGCTCGCAATATCTAGTCCCAAGCAGGACACCTGGTTAGGATGAGGCATGAGTGAGGTAAGTAAGGAAACATCAAAGTATTAACCTAATGTGTAACGTACTGTCAAACTAAATTATTTACAGAGTTTGCAGTTGTAACAGTCAGGCATGACATACCTGGGAAATTTAATATGTTTATAATGTGTCACTGCCTACCTGGAATGGTAAAGCAAGTTAAATCAAGTAAACATGCATTACTGTGTAGTACAGCTTCTAAACATCAGATGATGTTGTGGTCTACCCAGATTAATAGTCATTGTTCTTCTCTGCTCATTGTGTGAAATATGCTGTAGGTTGCACAAAAGTAATGACGAGATTAAATGGGTTATTTCTTGCAAGCCTGACACAGCTATCCATGATGTACATGTCAGACTTGAAGCACCTGTAATCAATAGATTTTAAATGGTATTGGTGCTGTCATATGCACTGTTTTCAAGCAAATAAGTGTTTACTATTCTCCTAGTCACTGCATGTGTGTCCTAATCTGAGTCCAGTCAACTGTAAAAAGGAAATGAATAAAGAGTGCAGAAAAAACATCTGATAAATGTATTATAATACCCACAGTAAGGTTTAAGCCTGAATTATGGCCATTTTGTGTCAAATAATACTGTATATTCCTCCCACTCCAGGAACAAGGTATAGGGGTAAGCTACCTGAAGTTCTGGCCAGATATCCATGTGTGTAAATGCCACATTTTAAGGTACATTATCAATAAACTTTAAAACAGGGTTGTGCTTTGACAACTAATCTGTTTAAATAAGTGTGCAGTATGGCTGTATTCAATCCATGTGTGTTCTTCTCTGACACCAGTCAACTGTAAAAAGGAAATGAATAAAGAATGCAGAAAAACACTGTCTGAGAAATGTAGTGCAATACCCACAGTATGGTTCAAGCCTGAGTTATGGCAATTTTTGCCAAATAATGCTGTATATTTCTCTCACTCCAGGAACAATGTATATGGGTAAAGTAACTCACGTTCTGGGCAGATATCAATGTGTATAAGTGCCAGATTTTATGGAACAATATCAATAAATTATAAAGCAGGATTGTGCATTGATAAATAATCCTTTCTAAAAAGTGTGAAGTAGTCCTGTATGTACTGCATGTCTTTTCTAATCTGAATGTCAACTGTTAAATTAAGTGCACATTTTCCATGGAATCACAGCTTGTGGGTTCTAATCCTAAGGCAGCCAACTAAGAAATCACTGGCTGTCTAGAATGCTTAATGTACATGAACATACCTCTCAAATGTCAGGATTTTTTGGAATGTAATGACTAATGCCCCATATATCTGGTCCTTGATTAGCAGATAAATGACATTACTTGGAATGTAATTTATTGGCAAATCCATTTACAGAACACCTTGGTAGTAATATATAAGTGCAGTATGTAAAACAGCTTCTGTAGTTGTGTACCTGCATTTGCTGGTGCTTGGCCCATACTGTCCCATGCTAACAGGTTGAGAAGTATGTACGTGCAGTATCACCTATACAAGAAATTGAGTCACTGTACTCACAACTGACACTGCACACCTGTAGAAATATGTATTATTAGTCTGTGTAGTAAGATCACCTGCGAGGTCACTAATGGTATGCTTTCCTCTCTCTTCCACCCCTTATTTTCTTTAATTTATTAATGTTATTTATTAATATTTGATATTAATATATTATTTAAACTGTTATGTTGGCCTTATGGGTTATTTCATACTAATTTGCTGTTAACATACTTACTCTTATGTTATTTATTGCTTTGTTCCTCATAATATACAGTAATATGTATTTTGATTAATCAATATTATCTTCCATTATGATAGTAACATTTGTGTGGTTATTACTTATCTTACCTTATGTTTATATTTAATTTACTACAGAGGGACAATGTAGGTCGGTTCCAGGCAATCCACCTATCTTGGCTCCCCTGGCCATGGTACCTGGGCCCTGCACATATGGGATGCAGCCTGGTGGTACTTCCTCTGCTGCCGCTTCACTACCTGCAGCATTGGGTAGTTCTGCCCCACAGGCGGAGGTGGAAGGGTGATTTTGTCACCCATCATGAACTGCCAGGTATGGTATGCAGGATGCTCTGCCAAACTCTCTGTATATGCCTGCACTGGATGGAGAGCATGCTTGCCATCCTGGTGGGGCAGCATCTCTCCAGACACCAGCATCCACCACTGCTACCACAGGGGCAATGCAGGAGTAGTTCTGACTGTCCCATGGGTGAAGACTTGAGTCGCACTGCAACACTGTAGATGCTCATGAGACTGGGATTCTACAACACCCTCCCCATCCAAGGTGTTCACCCTCCTCTTGTGCCACACACCACTCCCTGTCTGCTCTCTTGTCTGTTTTGTCTGTCTGTAATAGCTTCCTTACCTTACCAGCTTACCTCCCCCACATGTACCTATGTCTCACTCTCACTTAAAAAAAAAATGGGCATCTGTCCCAAAAAAAAAAAAAAAAAAAATATATATATATATATATATATATCTTGTCCCATACATAGGTCTCTATTTCATATATGTGTCCACTGGACACACTTAATTTGGTACAATTGGCTTGACAATGCAATTATGTTGTCATCACCCCTCTCTGGGGGATGACAGTCCAAATTCAGCTAAAAAATCTGTGAAAGTGCACAGTTGTTGATGTTAAAGAAATGGATAGCTATGTCTCTTTCCTACACCCATCCTACACATCCCCTGCCTGCCTGTCATTATGTTTTTCCCCATGCATGCACCTCTTTTCACCAAAGTCCTATCTCCTCACTTTTCTTTTCTTTAAAGATTTTTTGGGCACCATGGCTTACCACATCTCTTAGCAATGCTAAATAGCGCCATATTAATATATGCTTTTGCAACAATATTAATCACATTCAAAATGTACACTTGCACCCTACTTCCATTGCAACTGTAGAACAGTGGATCTTCCCACCAAGCCACAGAGCTGCTCAGGAACACAGGTGTTTTAAGCAAAGCATACTAATGCTTAAGTTTCCCTCGTTAAACATGTTTAAATGGTGCTGCGCATCTCACCATACCAGACAAATCAGCTAAGAGATTACTAGAAAAATAGTACTGTAATTGGCACTGTAGTACACAAATACATCACTATAAAGGCTCACACATAAGCTTAGATATAAGTGTGGTATCTGATAGCAGACAACCCTGCAATTATGTCTACAACATGTCAGAACACACTTGATAAAACATTAATGTAAAATAGGATTTTAACTGGAACTCTGGTATACAAATACAGCACTGTAAAGCCATACACATAATAATAGATGTAAGTGTGGCATTTAACAGCAGATAACTCTGGAATGATAACTACAACATGTAAAAATTCATCTGCTGTAACACCAACTGTATAGCTCAGTCTAACAAATGCATTGAAAATACTAGCTTTTGGCACACATGGTCCTGGAAGTACAGCTGCATCTGCCAATGAAAATACATGTATGTGTTCATCAGTATCATAAAGTATGATATGTATGTCTGTCTCATCACTTATTTATCCACCAAAAGGGCAAAGGCTTACAGATAGGGCCACTATCACCTACTCCTCGTACAACACTATAAAGTGCAGCAAATGACAGGTAATGCAGTAGCCTGAATTTCCAGAGGCTGTTGAAGTGTGTAATGAAATTGTAGCCCAGTAAATATCACACTGCAGCCCACAATGTGTTGTTGGTAATGTCACAGACAACCACAGCTGTACATGTAACATACATATATGGAGGTTGAGCTAGACGCAAGGGATGCCAACACACACTCAGCAAGGGATTATGATGATATAACACTTGTCTTGGCAGTTATCCAACTGCATGACATCATGGTTAATGTACTCCTACCTTTATTCTAGGACACACTTTACCTTGCATTATGTTACTGATACCGTTGGCTAATAGACTTATCCGACACACATGCCTTACTTCCCAGTGAGGTGGGTACTCTCAATCTGGCTCTGCCTATACAACAAGGCTGCCACCCACAGGTCCCACACTTACTCTTAAAGCTTGTTATCCTGCAAAGTGTTCCCCCTTTCTGTCTATGTCTATTACCTGCAGCATCACCTTCAGCTTAAGCTTGTAGCACGCACATTTGTATGTAAATAGTAGCTGCTGCAGACATTCTCTCTGCCATGACATAGTATCTGTCCCCCACTATTTTCCAACCCAGCATATGAGAAAGGGGTTGTAATCTTCATTGAGGCCTTTATATTGTTCAATGGTTACATGGGGTTAGCTGATTATACTGCAAATCAGCTGTGTTGGATGCAGTTAGCATTTCAGAACAGATTGGTTCATAGGCAATCACTTGCTAATAGAGAACTATGTAAAAAGGGCAAACAGCTAGCTAGGGGAAACATTGTGTAAGAGGGTTACTTTGCACAGTCAACTCATTGACACAACATTTATATATCTGTACCATTCAACAGAGGAGTATTGTACTCCATCGGTTATGTAACCATTTTGTTTCCAATATGATGCATATGTTTCAGTGTAATTAGGGGGAATGGGGATTACAGCAGTAAGCCTTTCTTCAAACTGTATTGATGACATGGCATTGATTTGCACATGTGTTACACCTACAGAGGAACTACAGTACAGTACAGGTAAAATGCTCTTTGTTAATTAGGTAAACCAATCTCCTGGAAATTTCTTTTTGATAGCAGTGATAATACTACACTGCTATTTGTGTGGCACTGCTGGTTTTAAATATAAGGAGGGTTTACCCATGGGCCACAACTTAATGGTCTGCTGTGTTGGTTGTGTGACCATGCAACAGTCATGGCACAAGCAGGAATAGATGCCTACTGCTACTATCCTACTCGCATCTACACCATCACTATGTTTGCATGGTGCTGAATATGAGATGTGTAACCAAGCAGTGACTACTGGTAGCCATCTGTTATTACTTTATCTCTACTTACTATACTCCCACTTATGTTATCCTGATATATGTTCCCATTTTCTTATCTTTCAGGAAATATGTATCCCTAACACCCAGGCCCTTGTACAGAGGCAGAAAATGACACTATCCTGGATGCCCTGCATCAACACCACCAACTCCTGCCATCCAGGGGGAGGACAAATAGGGAAGAATGGGCAGCATTGTGGCCTGACCTGGTTTGCAATGTCAGTGCAATTGGTTACCAGAGCAGGGCATGTGAGCAGGTGTGACATTGTGCCAATGATATGATAAATGCTGCCTGCAAAAGTGCAGCAGATGTGGCCAGGGGTCATGGTGTCACTGGTGAAGGGCCTGCAGTGGAACAGCCACTGAGGAATTCCTGGTGAACCTAGGAACACAGGACAGCTCCCAGGGCATCCATCACACTGTATGTCATGGATGTGGGTGTCACTGTTTCCATGCAAGAGGAGCATCCAGGTATGCTTAGTTGGATAAGCATCAGAATACTGTAGCATTCAGTGTGTCAGGGTGTACATAGTTTTATGTGGATGGCAGGTATTTTTATGGGGGAGAGGAAGTTAGTTGCAGTTTGATATTTGGACATTGTAGCCTTTCTTAGTGCAACATGGGTTGCTGTTGACATTACCTCTCCCTCGAATTTTCATAGGACCATCAGGAATCAGACACAGCCATGCTCCTGCTCCTGGTAAGCATAACACTGTTGTGCAACAGATGTAGAATTAGTGCATTGAATTCACTAAAGTGTCATCCCAGGTCTGCCGGCTGGACTGATGTACTTTTTTCAAGATTGCCAACCTTACAGATTTTTACCAGTGGAACATGGTTTACAGTCATACCTATGCCGTGTAGTTGTGACCACAATGATAGATTTTCAGTATTTTCAGGACTGTACAGATTGCCTTATGTGTCAACTGTGGAGAGTTTTGACACATGTCACTGGTGTACATCACTGTTGTTCATGAGATTCTTCATTAAGGATCTTATTCTTTACAAGTAACTACAGAAGTTTTTTAGGAAATAATGTACTCAGGTCCTGGTATATGAGGTTGGGGGTTAAACAAGTCTGTAATTCCAACAGCATTGTATACAGCTTAGCATATATTGCAAAATAGTACTGTAGAGCATAGTAGTGGAGGTATTGATGTACCACTCTTCCATTTTTATCACAGGTGATCAGGAGAGTTGGTTTCATTCCCCTTCACAACCTGGTGTCAATGTCTCTTCAGACTCTGATGATGGTGGCCAAAGTGAGGCACAGGTGGGGGTTGTAGAGGCTGAATCTGTCAGAGAGGTTGACATCCCTCTTCTGCCTTCATTATCATGGTTTACAGTCAGTATGTCTATACATACTCAGTCCCCTGAAGCCACAGATATTGGACAGTCAGAGGGTGAGGGCATTGAACAGGAAAGTGTGGCTATTATGGCTGCAGTGAGTGTTGATACTGGCCATAGCCAAAGAGGTGGTGAGGTTCCACACAGGTGGATTAATAGTGGTGCTCATAGGAGGCCTGCTGTCCTTCCCCCACCTGTTGCAGGAGACTAGTTACATGTCACTTGACATATGTTTAAGGCCATCATGGAAGCACAAGCACATTTCAAAAGGACCTCCTGATGAATCCGCAGGGTTATCAATGGTGGGCACAGTTTGACATCTGTGACTGCCTCCACCACATTGCTGATACCCTGGATAGGTTGGCAAAGGCAGTGGAAAGACAGTGGTCTGAGGGAGATAACAAAATATCTCTCTTGGAATGGTCATTGTCTCTGTGATGGAACTCCTGGTTGGAGTTGAGCTTTAGACTTGCAGATGTAGGTCAGCAACTATATCTGCTGATAGTCCATGTGTCTGTGCTCAGTTATGCTCCCATAGTGGCAGTACATCCAGCACCCCAGAGGGGAGTGTGATAACCACACCAAGATGTAAAAAGCCATGGGCTTGTGTTCCTGGGCATTCCCATGGAGGATACAGTCCCAGCAGACAGCAGTCACTGTCAAGTAGTAGTGCCGCTTCTGACCATGGGCATGGAGTTACTATTGCAACTTCTGGTAGAGCCAGTTCCTGTGTTTAGGGGTGGAGATGGTCAACTATCCTCTCTGAAATGCACAGTACAATGCTGTCCAAGATACAGTCATGTAGGGCTATCCCTCAGCTTGTCTGTGTTCACACAGCACTCATACACCACTGTCACAGTAATGTTACCTACAGGCACACATGGCACATTCCATGGTCCATCTTGTCTGCTTCCATTGCTTTCTCACATACACACTTGCCAACCTATAGGGTCAGCCCATACTTCCTGCACCACCACACAACACCTTGCACAAGTGATGATACTTGTGCCACATCCCTGTCATCCTTCTCATCAATGCGGGGGAAATAAAGTGATGTGTCTGATGCACAGGGTGACTACCTAAATTACTATGTATTTATTTAATCAATTTTTGCCTTTGACATGCCACTTGTACTGGTCAGAGACAGAAATCGTGTGCTGCCAGTTGTAGTGAGTAAACTGTATTATTTTGTGTACATTAAGTTAGGTGATGTTTTAATGGCTATATACCTACACAATGAACAGTGTCTCATAGAATTGTTTATGTTTCAGATGCAGGATTGTGTGGGACACGCCTGTGTGTACACAGCTACAATAAACCCATAAATGTCAGTGAACAGGATGGAATGTCAGCATAGAAGCAAAATGTCTTCACAAAGGTAAAGCAGTGTTGGTACATGGCTTCATAGGTTCATATGTGTATCACAGGCTAACAGGTACAATGGCTTTGGGCAGCCTACTCCTGTATCCATAGTCTCTGACACAGTGTGTTACCCTTGATAAATGTAAGCAGGGTTCTGGGAGCTGACACATCTACAAGCTGTAGTGTAGGAGACGAACCATCTACAATTCCCCTGTGTCCATTACAGACATTTGTCCTAAACCAATTATGATTGCCTTGTTCACATCCCATTGTATAATTTACACATGATGTACATTACAGCAGAAGTGTGCTTCACATGAATGGATAACATGTTGCATATATTGTGTAGTGTCAGGGTTACATACCTGCCTCTCCAGCATGCCTTAGTTATACCACAGTCAAGGTGCAGCTGTGTAGAACAGGTACTGCTTGTACTAGTCCTGTCTTGGATGTGCAGATGGTACACAGTGGGATCTGACACCTCCCTGCATGTCAGCCATACACCATCCCTCCAAAGCATGTAGGAGACAGAATACACAGTTACGGCATTTATACAGTCTGCAATGAACATGTTATGTATACTGTGTATTTGATTACTGTGGTACCTCTCTGGCTGTTACATGTGTCAGTTATGCCTGTATAATTACATACCAAAGGTGGCATTGCACTCATTGATAGGTTTAATGAGTACCGTATACAGTGTAACAAAGACATTCTGGGATTTACATGCCATACCAGTCTTTACTTATTTTATTTATTTATTTATTTTATTGCATTTGTTTACTGGGAAAGTCCACTGGGCTTACAAGAGCCCATTTTCAGTGGAGGCTCAGGGAGAAAAGCTCCAACAAGAACATAGATACAGAAAAATATAAACATTAATTGGTACAGAAGTAGAAACAGTGTTACACATGGTAATTACAGTAATATATACAGAATATATACATAAAAGCAAGAATCTAGTTGGTCTGATTACAATAATATATACAGAAAATATACATTAAAGCAGAGAGGTATAAACAGAGATATATTAATCAGTATTATTGTACCAGTATCAACAAGTGATGAAAAAATAAATATGGAGAAAGTATCATCAGTCACTAGTAGCAAAAGGCATAGGAGTTTATTTATCATATAAGGAGAGGGGAGAGGTTAGATTTTAGAGCAAGAACATAGCCAGGAAGTGTTGAGATGATTTTTCAGTATTTGTTTGAAGGTGGTGGTGCTGCCTGTGTTTCCTATAGAAGATGTAAGTGAGTTCCATAGTTTTGCAATGGTGAAGGAGTAGAGAGATTGACTAGCAGGTGAGGTGGGTTTTTCTCCTTTTAGAAGTAGATGGCTTTCAGATCCTAATTGCCTGCTAGGTTGGTATTTGGCAAGTAGAGTTGAGAGAGCAGGACAGTCTGTGGGTCGGTAGATTATTTTGTGCTCTGTAGTTAGCTGGGTGAATGAGAGATGGTGGGGGAGTTCCAGCCACCCTAATTGTTTCAGTGAGATACAGTGGTGGGATGAGAATTTGGCCTTGGTGGCAAATTTTGCTATTCTGTTGTAACACATATCAAGTTTGGATTTTGAATTTTGGACATTAGTGAGGAGAGGGGCACCATAAAGGTGAGAGGGCAATAAAAGGTAGTTGCAAGGGTTTGTCTAGTAGAGAGCCTTTATAGGTTGTGCAACAGTGCATGAAGCCCCACATCTTACCGATCAGTGAAAGTGAAAGGCTGGATCACTCTCTGTGTCCATAAATCCCTGACTAATGGGTCAAGTGTTGGAGGTGTGCAGACAATACAATATTTTCCAGGGGGTGGATGAATGCCATGCATATAGTATTGTGCATTAATTGGCATGTAGTATTTGTCAATGGCTTTGACAGCACCTGAATGCATATGTCAGCCTATCCTGGACAACTGCTGGTTCTGTGTGGCATTCAGTGACAGCTCCTTATTTGCAATCATCTCCAAATGTAGTCAGTCTGAGGTCACTGATAATGGCTGTGACAGCAGAAAAGTGAATGGCTAGGAGGGGTAGTCCCAGGAATGATGTGTGTCGGTAGTCCATTGATGATTGGCCTCATTGTAGTACTGCCTACACAATCCTATCTTCACAGATAATGAATGTAAGACAATTGGCTATCCAATGGCTGACATACAAGTTTGTAAATAATCACTACAGTGTGTCCACAATGCCTGATGGCCTAATCTTGTCAAATATCTTTTCAGGCCATAGTAGGTTGGGTGAGTCATTTTCCCCTTATCCATAGCAGACTGTAACATTCAATGATGTGCAATGCGTAGGGTAGGCATGATCTGATCTTGAGCAAAACACACTAGATTGGGCCAGTGTCTGCAGATATACTACATTGTTAATAATACTTTCCATGATAAGTCTTTTCATGTGTTTAAATGTAACACTGCTGAGACATCTGAGTATACTGTGTGTCACTGCATGCTACTTGCCCTGTGTGCAAATGAGTACAAGCTTCAAGTACATGGAACTTCTCAATGAATTCTTTTCTCCGGAGCTAGCTGTTTTAAAAAAAGAAGTGACTGATTTACAAAGTAAATTAGAACTAGAATACAGTGACACTAAGAGTATGGAGCGACTAGAAGCTCTGTATGTTTCGTTTACTGAAAATGACAATAGAATAATAAAACAAAAAATGAGCAAACTGCAAAGAGACTTTGAAGATTTTTCAAATGGCAACATCTTTGTATGGCCGAGAGCAAATGACTTCAAGCTCTCTGGTCACAATGGAAGGAGATTGGCTGAAACGGAAAGGAGGGGCCGTAAAGGTAGTATGAACATTACGACACCTTTTATTCACAATAATTCGTTTCCCACACCTACCCAACATGAAGAAAGACAGCACGTTAAGGAGAGTGGAATAGGAATGAACATAAATGTGTCGACAACTACACATGGTTACCCCGTACAAGAGAGAAATGATGTAGTCAACGCTTCAGCTGTTAATCAGATTATTGCAGATAATCGCTCTATACGAAAGGACACTGTTATCACCACTGATAATGCTTCAACTTTTGACATTTTGCAACCGGGTGTTTCATCCATAGGAGATGATACTGGGTCTGCTATACCAAACGACAATGATATGGGAGCGCGGCCAAAAACGCAGATGGGAAGAAAAAATTTTTTGGATATGTTACCCGCGCCGGTGAAAAAGAAAGGGTCCTGGAAAAGGTCTCTGAGCGAGGACAGAGGGACAGACAAGAGGAGAAAAACTTTGAATTGACTACAACTGATGATATTGGTATTGTTATTAACTTATCATCTTATATTTTAAGTGCAGATGAATTGGCAGTGTTAAATAAGGGATTGACCTTTGTTCCCAGTAAATGTGGCACATATGATGAAATGCTAATAGATGTTATGTTATACTGTAGAAATGTAGCCTTGAAACTTTTATTTGGCAATAGTAATCTGAGTGATGCTTCGCTTAAAAAACCTAGTGGATTCGTTCCACAATTGACACCAGCTTTGAACTTATTTATTAATGCATGTGAAAATGACTTGATAAAATACTATCAAGAAGAAGAATTTAATAAGTTTTATAATTTAACTTTTAATCAAAGGATAGCCTTGAAAAACCTTAGTGCAAATAAGGACATACTGATAAAAAATGCTGACAAAGGAGGAGCAGTGGTGTTGATGGACACCATTTGGTATGATAAGAAATTAATTGAATTATTACAGGATCAAAGTACCTATGTTGAGATAAATCCATTAGGTGTGAAACAAACAATAGATAGAGTAATTTTTTGTTTAAATAAATTACTGAATGATATGCTCATATCTGAAGAGACACATCAATTTCTTTTGATAAACAAACCAGTTACCTCGATCTTCAAAGCATTACCCAAAATTCACAAATCTCTCAGTGACCCACCCCTTCGACCTATAGTATCTGGGAGGGGTTGGGTCACTGAGAATATTTCAATTTGGGTGGAATATACCCTCAAACCTTATCTAGATACAATGGATAATGTCCTTAAAGACACAGGACATTTTCTAAGGCTATTAGGTGAAATGAATAATAATCAACACTCAGGAAAATTGTTGATGGTTACTATGGATGTCCAAAACTTATTCACGGTTATTAATAATGACCATGGCATTAATAGTATAGGTGAGCTTTTAGATAACTTAGGAGTAAATAGAGAGAAAGTTTCATTGATTAAGACTATGTTATCTTTAGTCCTAGAAAATAATGTTTTTATGGGGGCTAATTCTATATACAGACAGGCGCAGGGGGTAGCTATGGGCACCCCCTGCGCCAATACCTATGCTAACTTGGTACTTGGTACTCTCCCATTGGGAGAAGACCTATGTCTTAAATAATGAATCATGGAAAGAATATATAAAATTATATCTACATTTCGTAGATGATGTTTTTCTTTTGTGGAATGGGACGGAGCTAAAGTTAAGAGAATTTGTGGAATATCTACACTCGACCACAACATTTTTTAGATTTACGATTAAATATTCATATGACTCCATTGATTTTTTAGATGTATGCATAGAACAAAATATAACAGGTTTTAATTCTAAATTATTCAGGAAAGAGTGCTGGAAAAACTCTCTTTTAACATATGATAGCATGCACCCCAGGCATACATACCAGAATATAGTACAAGGGCAAGTTAGTAGGGCATCTAGGTTGTGTTTATCAGATTCTGCTTTTGAAGCAGAGGTAGATAAACTTAGAGACTGCTTCCATCATAGAGGCTACAAACCTGCCATGGTGAATAAAGCTATTGACAAAGGCAGAACATTGAGGTCTAATGAATATAAACCCTGGATGCAACGAACTAACAATGGAGCAAATTCAGACAATAAAGACAAATCACATATGGGGCTGCAATTAATGTTCAATTACAGTAGCAATATAAAGGATATTTGTAATATAGTGCGGAAGAACTGGAACATCCTAACTAGTGACAATAGTTTAAGGGATATTGTGGGGTCTAATCCTAGCTTTAGGTACAGAAGGAATAAAAATTTAAAGGATTTACTCTGCAAGGAACCCTCAAATAGTAATGTCCAACATCATGTTTTAAATTCTATAGGGACAACCAACTGTGGGCTCTGCAAAGCCTGTGTTTATATTAACAAGGACATACATTTCAAACATCCTGTCACAAATAAAATGTTCTTTTTTAAAGGGAAAGCCACTTGTCGCACCACAAATATTGTATACTTAGCTGAATGTTGCCAATGCCCATGTTTTTATGTCGGGAAGACAAATAATATGTTTAAAATCAGGATTCTCCAGCACCTTTCAAGCATAAGAAATGGTGATGAAAGGAATGCTTTATGCAGACACGTAAACGAATTTCCAACACACACTTTTAAATTTCGGGCCATTGTCAATGTTAAACCTAACAGCAGGGGGGGTGACATAAAACTTCAGACTGAATTAGTGGAAACTAAATGGATTGTTGATTTAATGGCAAATAGGAAGCCAGGATTAAATGAAGTGATACCCATTAAGCCTATTTTAAAAAATAGGCGCGTTTTTCATTGAATGCTATTGGTTGTATTTTTTCATAAAATGTTTGTATCAATGCCTGTTTAAACATCTGATGAAGGGTTATCCCGAAAGCGCTCATCCTGTATTTTAGTAATAAAGTTTTAAATAATCACAGCAGTGTTCGACCTCGCTTTTATCCAGGATTGTTTGTTCTATTTGCTTGGTTGGACTTTGGCATCGTACCGTATTGGATTGACTGGTTTCCAAGAATGTAGTTATCTAACATGTCTGTGTCTGTACAGAGCATAGGCATGCAGTGGGGGGGGGGTAATACATGCACCCTGGGAAAACTAAGGAGGGTGTGTTTACACAGTTATTCTGCAGTTGCACACCACTCAAGCAGTGTGTACAGCAATGACACAATTACCTTGTGAAGAATGTTGACAAGAGGGGAGTCACCTGAATTGCTGGTACCTGCCCACTACAACTGCTGGTCTCACCACAACCACTCTCTCCTGAGAATACCATGCTCCCACACTTTGTCTCTCACCAAAAGCAAAACGTTAGTACCAAACCCCACATGAAGTGTAGGCCACAGCCTGTTTGTTCATCCACATAGTTTTCCCACGTCATGCAAGGCTGTGTAGGCTTGACATACCCTTTTCCAGGTAGATGCCTTAAGTAGCAATCAGAGTAATCATTACAGTTTTGTATATATTATGCTTTATATTCTAGGGTTTTTAGGATTTCAATAGGGTAATGAGCAGATGGTGAGTCAGAGCACAGCTGCAGTGTCACAATATGATATTCAATGTTTGCTGACATAGACATCCAAGGTTGCTCGAGCAAGCACCACAATGGCAGTGATTCCTGTTAGGTGACCACAGCTATTCATGCAACCTGACCTTCAACAGCTTCATGGTGCATGTCTGTGTGCCATGTATCTGAGATGTACTGTAGAGGAGTGGCCACCTTTGGCCAAAGTGTGTATACCTATATCTGTCCTTCACATGTCATACTGTACATTTATGTAACTGGAACACACTTCTCTGTTTCCACATCATGTCACACAACATCCAGTGTGCTGTCTGGTTGCTTCCCAGGCAGTGTATACTAGCAAGGCCAGAGTAATGACTGCAGAGTTGAACAAGTTCTTTGTGCATGCATGGACATCCACATCTTCACTGCAAGGAGTGCCTAAAGCCAGTGCGTATCAGGCTATCAACCCCATGGGTGTAGCAGCATGACCCCAACTGCGCTGGAGTTGTAAATTGACACATTTGTAGGTATGCTATTGCGACCATACCTAATCATGGGATTATAGTTAATCCAAGGGCCGCATGCCTGGCAAAGCATTATACTCACTCAACCATGTTATGGCACACTGTCAGGTGCTGTGTTCCATTAGGAGAACTACATAAAGATAATTACATGTTACATTTCAGCATCTGTCAGGCCACTGCCTAATGAAGGCCTGCTGTGATGTACACACAGGTAAGACTGTATTGATAATGGCATTATCACTAACTGCTATTGAAATGTGGGAAGTGTCCCTGACCCTATACTGCTATGCCACACAAACAAAACCTGTGAGAGATGTGACTATATAACAAACATTGTTTCCATGCTGCCTTACACATCAGTCAGTACATATCACAATGAGAAGTTTGACAACATGCACACCTCACTGCATACCCCACCCACACCCACATCACACACAACTTCATGGGAGGTGGTCCTTACTAGACAAATACACAAAGAACAGACATCTCAGAAACCCAGTTGCAAGCACAGTACACATAATCATATCTATGCATAACACAGTACACATATTAGCGCATATACCACTGTCTAACTGGTGAAACACCTGAGGCAAAACACAAACTCAACCCTATTATTCATAGTTGATTATATCATGTGACACATTGATGTCCCTCTCACCTGGCTACACATTGGAAAGGTCACAGTTAGCTGTCTGTGAGGTGCCAGGATATTCCATAACACACATACAAGCAGGTTTGTCAACATCAAGTGCTGTTATGACTATGTCATAGTTCCTGTTGGTGTGTAGAACTTGAGACATACCTCAATGGACTGTATGCAGACACATGACTGAGCTTACAGACTCTGTTTCTGGCAGGTATTTTCATAGCTTTCAACTGCATTACACCTTCATATAGGATGATGGCTCAATACACACAGAACATAACCGATGTTAATAATTGGCTTATTGTGTGGTGTCATTTTTTAAGGGGAACCAGTAAATGTCAGCATGGGATGACTTTCTCAACAAACCTTGATGCTTTGCTACAGATGGTGTTTATCTGTCATGCCTTGAAGTTTGTGTAGTGGCCAAGGCTGCTGAGATCACCATAGTGCATCTTATAGGTATTGTTTCATGGGAAAATGTTCCATAGAGGAAATGCCAATCCTCAAACAACATCATGGTTATGCTGGTATACACTAAACTCCACTCACTGGAAAGTGTCCCCACCTTGGAAAATGCAGACATTTGCAGAGTCACACACCTGGTTCAAGGCTTTGGACAGCATCACAGCCATTTCAGGCTACACGTCCTTCCACATGTTAAGAACTCACACTAAAAGTGTGCCAGTGAATATAGGTGGTGTATCCATAGTCATTAAAGATAGATACACATCCAGATTAGTTAAGCAGTGTGCTTCCCTGGAGACACTGCAGGTGCTATTCAGTGCTGGTAGGTCACCTAATGAAGCCATTGCCAATTACATGGGCAACTCTATGAAGCAGGACACCTGTTGTGCTTACTTGAATATACCTGTGTCTAACAAGCTACATCACAACACCATGCTGTGGGGGGTGGGAGGCTTTCACTAATCACCAGCTGTGTTGATTACTTATGGTCAAGCTCACTTGGCCAAAGGTTATTCTATGTCTTTAACTACAATTACCTGAACCAGTGCAGTGACATCCCCACAAGGGGAGCCAACATACTGCATCAGGTGCTTACCAATATGGCTGACTACTGTAACACCTGCATTGTGAGGTCCTCCATGTTAAGATCTGACCACAAATTGGTCTCTTTACATGTAAAACTCACACCTGAACCCACCCCCCCCTTCAGCAAACACAGTAGTAAACATCAACAAGCAAAGGATAACCTCCTATGAGATAGCAAAAATAGCATGACTGCACCTCCACCCACAGATAGGGCAGGCAAGTATGGCAACCTCTACAACAATGCTTTATGCAACCACCTGTACAACTACGTAGACTCGGCTGTAGCTGACAGGAGGACAAGAAGCACCTCATGCCACAGCAAGTTGGGAGCAGTTTTACAATCTACCAGTTATGTCACTCTCTTGCAAGAGAATCTTCATGAACATATGCTTGTTCACATACTTATGGCTGTAACCCTATGCAAATGTGTATGTAATATAATTTCCATCAGTAACAGCAATGCTCCTGGTAAGTAGCACATCAGTGGCAACACCAGTTATACATATTAAAGGGTGATAGACCTGGCCACATGTTATGGCCTGGCCTGGCCATGTCACCACAGGGCTTCTGTGTGTATCCCTTGTGGACAGGGCCAATATGTGCAGATAACAGTAAGAATGTGACAAGGAGTTTATGGGACCTAAACCCATTAGGGATTAGGCTACTAATGTATATATACATATATATATAATGCTGATGTAGAATCTCTAGCATCTGCACACACACACACACACACACACACACACACACACACACACACACACACACACACACACACACACACACACACACACACACACACACACACACACACACCTGGCTACAGTGATAATTGTACTACTACCTAGTAATATGTACAGAACATTGCAGAGCAGGCACAGTCCAAGTTGGCTGCAATTAGATTAAAACACCGACCTATCTAATGGTACACACTACAGATCACAGTACTTAACACACATGCCAAACCACAGGTGTGCTATTAATATCTCTTTAGGTAATGTTATGGTAGATGACATCAACAGGCCTTGTACTGGCCAGGACTTTGAAGGCACAAATCACCTGCTACAAACAAAATACTGCAAAAACCCACCTCTTTCTAACTCCATGTGGTGACCATATTTATTTTGCATGGAGATGTATACACACACACACACACACACACACACACACACACACACACATATCAGGTGAGCTGGAGTGAGATTAGAACCCCTACTTATGTAGTCGTACACACTGCATATCCCAGTATTTACACCACAAACAATGGCTGAATTCTGACATTAGAATGGCAGTTGGTAGTGTTAATTACATGACATTAGCAGGCCTTGCACCTGCAAGGGCCAATAAGGGCAGACCCATTGAAATGTGGAAGTCAGTGTGGGAATTTCCATTTGGTATGCAGGGAGATGCACATGCACACAAAAACATCAAGTGGGCTGGAGTAAGATTAGAATGCCTATGTATCTATTCTTACATACAAAGATCACGGTATTTATAGCATGCACCACAACTGACACTTGCTTTATATGTGACTGCAGCAAATACTAGTGGCGTACATAGAGTAGGCTTGGGGTGAACAGCATGTATGGGCTGCAGAGTGACATTGCTTCTCCACTGTTCACTGTATCTAGTAGCCTAGCAGAAAGATAACTATTTTTTATCCTAGCTATGTGTCTACAGTAGCCCTTTTGGCCATATGCAGCTGTCTGCATTTGGATGGGCAACCCTGTGGGCCAAAATAATGTGTCCTATCAATGCATACATAGACAACATGATACATAACACCAACTATTCACCTGCTGGCATATGTGTTGTGACATCCACAAGGCACAGGGGGCTGTAGGGAAATGCATTATCTACTGTTGAGCCCCTACATTTGGTCCTTTGATCAACATTATATATGTATCATACTACAACTTTAATCACTATTATCAGGGTATGTAGGACAATACAGACATACACAGACATATAAATATATATCTGTAGATAATAGGGACAAAAATATAAATGAAGGTGTGTTTGTGTGTGTGTGTGTGTGTGTGTGTGTGTGTGTGTGTGTGTGTGTGTGTGTATAATATATGTATATGTGTTATGTAGATGTATAGGGAGTAACAGATATGTATACATATATGTATGTATCTGTACATGTATCTATATATAACAAGTCATTTTGACTGGGGAGCAACAGAATTGTGCTCTGCTTAACTAAGTGTATGAGCATGCCCAGTGGGATTTTTGATAGTTATAAACTGACTCCTGCCCACACTTACCTGTACTCCTGTCCAGGATTTGTGTGTTACACAAAATGTCATCTGTCCCTCTTACTGCACTGCTGCAGATCACTGAACTTGGCTACGAGTTTCTTCAGCTGTGTGATGTAATTAATATGTCACAAAGGATAATAATATTACACCGCACACAGACTGAAAGTCTGTAAAACAAAAAGTAATACTACCTGATATTCAAAATAAGTGGTTATATCTAGATTAGAACCATGAATGTCACCACACAAATTGCCCTAGTCCTTTGAGCCACACTAGCTGTTTAACACTCAGTGATTATTCATCGCACAATCAACCGCATACATATGTATATTGTTATTCCTGCACTAAGTAAGATATAGAATGTGTGATCAATTTCTGTGTTACTGTCCTGAGACTGCCTGGCATGCTGATATACCATTGATGAGTTTGTGTTACAGTAGTTACAAGGGAACACTGCTGTGGTGGGGATGATGGAACACCATCACATATTTTGCTGGGATACACAGTAGTCTTACTGTCATGTCACCCCCACTGTCTAACATCTATCTTGACAGATGTACCAGTAATCTGTTGGAGTAGGACTGCATGACTTTTCCATACATGAGGCCTAGTGACTACACATGGAAACAAGGTAGTGGAATGGATATCTTTACTCCCATGTGGATGTAATTTCTGTCCATGTAGCCCAATATATTTACTTGCATAATGTACCAGATCCATACATACAATGCCATATCATAATAATCCTTATAAGTACTGTATAGGTTACAGATGTACCTTGCAAATGCAGCAGTTTACACAACCATAGTTCAGGGATGACTCTGTCCAATGCAAGCAGTACACAGCCACTACATCAGCAAGTACAGGATGTGGTGGGTTCTCTGCCATCATTTTTAATTTCTGTATGTGAGTAGAAGTCAGATGTCAGTCCCTAGGGCCATAGGTTGTCAGTGAATGTGCTATGTGTTGCTTCTTAGCCAAAGCCAGGGTGTACTGATCATGCATAGATCTGCCTACAGGGACATCAGCAGGGGAGTCCTCCTCCGAGTCTTCCTGTGACTGTGGCTGTGGTGACCTAGGCAGTGGTGAGGGGCTGTGTATCCTGTCCTTTTGCTGATCCTGCTGCAGCTGTTTCCATAGGATCATATTTTGTAGCATAGCACATACTCTAAATATATGTGCACATGTAGCTGGAGAATACAGCAGGACTCCACCAGAAATATTTAGACATCAGAACTATGACTTCAGCAGCCCATACACACACTCTATGATGTTCCTAGTTTGTGTGTGTGCATCATTATGGCGTTCTTCTGTGGGTGGGTGTGCATTTCTGATGGGTGTCTTCATCCATGGTTCCAGGGTGTAGTCAGCATCTCTCAGTAAATGGTCATGTGGGTTGTCCCTTCTAGCAAACATCTGGTACAGCTGTGATGTGTCCCAAATATGGGAGTCATGATAACTGCCAGGTCTGCCAGCACAAACATTCAGGATAACCCCCTGGGCATTGCACATAACTTGGCAGTTGATGGAGTGGTACCTCTTGTGGTTAGTGTAGATTCAACCCTGCTCACCAGGTGGAGCTTTGATGTGTACATGGTTGCAATCTATACCTCAGAGTAGTATGCTGCAGGGTAGAACTGTGAAATATTGCTGGCCCTCATCTCAGGGGAGAGGGGAAAAGATATGTGCTCACTGGCATGTGGTAGCATGGCATCCAGGAACTGGTGGAGTCTCCTGAATGCAGATGCCTGTGACACACCCATCATGTCCTCAGTTGGTCTTTGAAATGTACCTGTAGCTAGTATCCAAAGGGTTACACATACCTTTGTTTCTACCTTTTTAATTTCTCCAAGTCTTTTGGGTTTCTAATACAATGACAGGAATAGACCTCTATTCCTAAGTCAAGGTATGATTAAAGTTCATGAAATTAGTATAGTTTCAATCTTTGATGTTAGCCAGTAGTGCTCTTCGCAACACCCACAATGTGCCCAGTAATGACTCTTTCTGCAATTTGTACAGGGTTACATGGATTGGTAACATATCCAAATACGACTGTAAATTCTTGTTTCTACTGGTATGGTATCCCCTCTGTTGGCCCTGGCTCTGAGTTGAGTGTGGCAGAGCTCAGTGAGTTCTTGTAATATGTTTCTATCCACCTTGTAGCACTCTGCAACTTCCAGCTCATGTAGCTCCTGGAAGGTTACCCTGGGCCTGAACACTCTTCTCCTTCTCAGCCTAGGCCTATTGTCAGTAGCAGCAGCAGCATTAACTTTAGCATCTACACATACAGATGTAGCAGACCTGCAGCAGCCCCTTAGCATTATCTCAGTTAAAATTCCCAAGTCTGTACTCCAGTGGTCCAGAGTTTTGGAGGAAAATCAGAATGTAGGGTGTATGCATACTTTATACAGGTCTGATATAGGTCTAACCTGTGTTATTGGCTAATTATTATGCATTTCACCTGCCTCACTTGTAATGAACATAATTTACTGGCTCTCTAGTTTATTGGGCAATGCAGCACTCTTTGCCGTGCCGTAAAGCATAGTTCATTCAAAGTCAGAATCAATAACTGAATATATCTGGTTTTAATTACTTGCTACCTACATCATCACTATGACTTGGGCATTTTTATGTCAAACGAACACACTCAGTTATGCAGTACACCATGCAAACATGCACACCGGGAATTTACACATCCAGTGGAAATATCAACATGGTGTAGGAGCGCACATGAAATGGATCTGTGGACACTGTTGCTGCTTTTACTGATTCAACAAATTCACCTTATTTGCATACATATCCATGCTGACTGCCTGGTAAATACACTGTTCATAGCCATATGACCTAGGCAACAGCACCAATGCACCATTGTATGGACCTGATGCAATGTCCTATAATACATTTCTGACAAACATTATAAAATAATTATCACTGTTTTTCTTTGTTTTTTGTTTTTTTAATTAGGCATGTTTGTGCACTGTGGAACACAGCACAAACATGCTGAAATCATAAAATATATATAATTATATAATATATATATATATATATATATATATATATATATATATATATATATATATATATATTTCCTTACATTTTCAGACATCTGCAATGCATTTTTCACACATCAATGTATGTGATCTAACCATTTCAGGGGAGTTATGTCCATATTTCTGGACTTTTACATCCCCTTCTTTCTGTGTTACACTTTTGTAGACGGAAAATTGATGCATACATTACGGACATGGGCACAGAGTCTATATGGGTGCCTTTCTGCTTGTTGGATCGCTCCACCTGGGTCATTTGCATAAGATTCACCTGCTTATGAGGTAATTTTCATTACATGGAACTTTTCTTGTTTGTGTATGCTTGCGCTCCACTAAGCTGCGCTTACTGAATCTAAAACCATTCATGCTGATATAAGCATCGCACCTTGATGCGTACACCAAAAAAAATTTGTGTAGGTCGCATCTATTTAATTCGTAATCTTTCATTGCTAATAATAGACCATAGTATTGCTGAAGATATTTTACATAAAACTGAATTGTTGAATCAGTGGTTTTTAATTAACATTAAAACAGACTTTTTAAATAAATGTGTTTATTGTAGAAACTACTACACAGACAGTGAGCAAAATCTCAACAAAACATAGCATTTTTGTACTTACTGACAGAGTTCTGGAAAATTGTCTCAGCTAAATTATATAATAACCATTATCTTCCCATAGAGAAAAAAAAACATTGAATACAATAAAAAAGTAATGTAACTGAGAATAGGCAGAAAGTATTAAAAAAATCAAACACTAGACTCATAACACAAAAGTACAGCATACTATTTCTAAACACTAAGAAAGGGAAATGAGTGAAAGAATGAAAAGTAGGAAAAGAAAGCAAGTAATCTCCGTGGTATCCCCGCAGTCTCAAAACAACCCACTAAACAAGTATAGTGGGTCCGAAAACAAAACAGTGTAATAAACTTCTATGCGTGGAAGATTTTCAGTCCATATATCTCTTAGTTAATCACTGTATATGAATCAGATCAGAAAATAGTAGTAGAAGTAGCGAACTTAAACTCATCTTAAGGCAAAAAAAAAAAAATAATAAAAAATATATAATTGTACAGAATTACAAAGTATTCGAAAGTAATCCAAGCAAGGCTGTCAGTCTGTTTCCAGTCAAAAATCCTTTATTAAATACACAGACAAGCGATCCAAGTCAAACAAAAATAGAGTAATAGTTTCCTCACAAGCTTTCTAAATATATATATATACTTTTTATCAGGCATGGGAGTGGTTTATTGTGCTGTAAAACAAAGTGTCATTGATACACATGTTAAATTCACATCCCTTCCCCATCAGTGTGACATTCGAGCTGGTCTTGCCCTACTTAGTAGCTGTCATAATAATATAACCCTTATGTACTTTAAATAAAATTTTAAATTGACTAAGGTTGATATATTTATATATATTTTTTGATTGCCAAATGGACTAAGGTTGATATATTTCCAGCCATGCAGTATATTGTCTTGGATAAAATCACAGACTTGATAATCTCCTTAATAATCTGGTTAAATAAGAAGTACCACATCATTATACATGTTATTTAAAGTACATAAGGGTTATATTATTATGACAGCTACTAAGTAGGGCATGACCAGCTTGAAAGTCACACTGATGGGGGAAGGGATGTGAATTTAACACGTGTAACAACACTTTGTTTTACAGCACAATAAACCACTCCCTTGCCTGATAAAAAGTATATATATATATATATATATATATATATATATATATATATATATTATATATATATATATATATATATAAATCTTGTGAGGAAACTATTACTCTATTTTTGTTTTACTTGGATCGCTTGTCTGTGTACTTAATAAAGGATTTTCAACTGGAAACAGACTGCCTGCCTTGCTTGGATACTTTCTAATACTTAGTAATTCTGCACAATTATATATTTTTCATTTTTATTTTTTTTTTACTTAAGACAAGTTTAAGTTTGCTACTTCTACTACTATTTTCTGATCTGATTAATATACAGTGATTAACTAGAGATATATGGACTGAAAATCTTCCACGCAGAGAAGTTTATTACACTGTTTTAAAAGTAGGAAAAGACATTCAGAGATCCCGATATTGTAAGAATTGAAACTAATTAAAGTAAATATAGAACTGAAAATGATGTATCACAAAGAGAAGTAGAAGTTAATGTCACAGATTAGAAATACATATCAGATAATTGTCAGTAAATACAAAATAAAGGAGAGAACTCATTGTCACTACCATATGGATACAGATTTCTAACCATAATTACAAGGAAAGGTAAGGAAAGTGATATTAGCATGGACTGAGCAAATGTTTGTGGGAATACTGATGCAGAAAAAGGAACCACAAAAAGGCAAAGATTCAGGTTGTTGTTGTTGAATATTATGTTAAAAAGTCAAGAAAAGTAACAAACAGTATATTAGTTAATAGTAAAAATTTGAAGAGGAAAAGACATATTACCCTAAACTCCTCAGAAAAAAACAATACAAGAAAATGATCATACAGGAAGATGACAGACTTTTATAGCAATCAAAATATACAAATCAGCTATTGAAGGTATCAGATTATACTAGTATGTCTTTTATAATATCAGGAATTAGTACTCACAAAAGGATAATTATAAATTATGATTTATGGAAAGTAGACAATAAAGATCTTATAAAAGTTTTAAACAGCAAGTGCTAAAATATTAATAATGGACCATATTGTGAATGGATATTCATTATGGATACCTGTAATCAATTTTGAATTTAAAATGACAAAAACAAAGGAAACCCACAAAAAGTCAAGCCTGGTGGCATGGTATTCTAAAAAAATGTTATTAAAGAGGAAGAGAAAGCTATAAAAATATAAGTAGCAGCATAGGTCTTACATACATAAAATAAAAAAAAAATCATAATATAGTTTCAAAACAGTTTAAGCTAGGGCTGAGGGCAAAAATAACACTCATGCCTGCCTTAATAAATGGACAATAAAAACTGTTTTATAAATACATGAATGCTACCAAAAATGAACAATTCTTTGTTTGATCCTCTAATCAAATAATAGTATAACAGCACCTTTAAACAAAATTATTGAAATTCTTAATATAAAATTTAACATGAATTATAAAAGAAGCTAGATGTTCCATGCATATTTATAATTTAACAGTAGATTTCTGTTGATCGCAGAAGAAGATGTAATTTATATTCTTAATAAAGTTAAATAAGATGTGTTTAACTATGCCAGATAATACATCAGGGCATTTATGGTATTCCCTTTATATTGCCCTATTGCTGGCACAAATGTTGAACAATCTGCTAATGAATTCAGAAGTAGCAGATAAGTAGAAAAAGACATATATAACTCTGATGTACAAAGAGGGAAGCAAATAGGATGTGTCTAGCTGTAGACCAGTGAGATTAATTTCAAACAGTGGTAAATGTTTCAAAATATGCACCCTAAAAATGTTAAAAAGAGATAGCAAATATGGACTTCATCTAGACAAGGTGGCAACATGGTATTATCTCAGGATGCTCAGATTTAACATCTGATATTATATTATAATCCTTCATTTTGATTTAATTAGAAGAATAAATGTATAGTAATTAATCTAGGTATGTCTAAAGGATTTGATGACATATTACATAATTAGATCACTGAGAGTATTATTAGAGTAGAGGTATTCACTACATTGTAAAATGAATAGATATTTGGCTAAAGATAGGAAACAATTCATTGTTATGTATGATAAGATATCCACTTGGAATAATATAATTACTGGGGTTTCTCACGTTTGGTATAGGGCCTAGTTATACTTCACTACCAATCACAACGAAATTCCTGACTTTAAATTATGTACATAACTGCAATACCAGTGACATAATAAACAATAACTCTGATATTAAGGCCTTAAATAATTACCTGAGTGAAACTGAAGCATGGACTATCAGAATGGATCTGCAGTTTAAAGTAGGTAAAAATTAAATATTACTCCATGGTGTATTAGAAAGCATAACTATTCAAATGGGTAACCGCTGTCTCAAAGTACTACCTAGTATAAAGGATCTTGGTGTAGTTATTAGAACTGATTTTGTCTTGGAAAAGCATGTTACTGATATAAGGGTTATAGCAATCTGGCAAGTAGGTCTAATATTAATAAGTGTAGAATCCAAAGATCTGGGAATAGTAACAAGTTTGTAGCAATACTATGACAAATAATAGAAATTATACAGTGAATGGCCATTAATATTCAAAAATGAGCATGGTGATTGGCCAGCCCAACCAGTGTGCCCATTGTAAATCTGAGAATATACTAACAGAAAAACGTCTGGTTGCCTGGACTTTTTCCCATTAGTATTTCTCCTATTTTTTTTTTTACTTTTCTTACTTTCTTTTCCCCCAAAAACGAATACAGAAGACCTGAAATGAATGAGGGAGACAGTGCAGACAAAAATAAGAGGATAATCAGGTATGTTCTGAAAAATTAAAGAAACTTACCTAATTATCCTTTTATTTTGCCTGTCCCAGCTCTCCCGAATGTAAAAAGTCTCCCGATTTCTTTTTTATTTTTGATTAAAAAAAAAAAGCAACAGAGATTTTCCTTTCTCCATTGCTACCTCTGCACAGCACTAATGTACTCCATAAGCATGGGAACACAAGTCCCATACGCATGTGCAGTACATCAGAAAAAGTCCCTGGATACCAGAAAACCATAGAAGGGCAGCATGGAGGCATGATACAAAGACATTATTTAAGAAAAGTAAGTATTTTTTTCTTAAATAATGTCATTGTATAATAGCAATAACCCACGACTGGGAGTGGGCAATGCCCACAAAAACATAAAACAGAAACCTGTGGAACACTGTGACTGTAACAATGAATTTCAGTTTTCCAATTGCCATACAATACTTGCCATGGCCTATTTGTAAGCCATGCAGTTATCAATCTTATCAAGATTACACCAACACCTAGTTGTTCTAATTTATTGATCAGTGTTTTGACTCTGTCAAATGGTGAAATTAAATCTATATAAATTACATCACAGCACAATTTTTCTTCCATAGTTATTATTATATTATTATAGAACATCATAGTTATTATTATATTGTTATAGAACATCATGTTACAGGCGGTAATAAATCTATTTTTGAAATTTGCATGCTGATTTATGGTTTCAATCACTTGCCATTCCAATTCTGACATGAACTTTTCCAATATTACCTTCTCCACAACATGAAAGTAGACTTAAGGGTCTGTATAACTATATTTATCCTACTCCCCTTTTCCTTAAAGAAAAGCTCCATAAGTGCATGTCTCCAATCTTGTGGAATCTCTCTGTATTTAAAAAGCCTAGTAAATCATAGATTAGCACTAGGCTAATTGCCTTTGTGGGTCATTTTAAGCCCAGCCAATCACCTCATGTAAGAATCAAACACTGTCTTTTGTGCTTGTAATGTAAGCACCTTGATCATTATACCAGCTTCCCAAGGAAATATAAATGAGCGCTGAGGGAATTAAAACCTGTATCACAGGACTTACAGCTCACAACCTTATCCTGTATACCGACTGCCAGACATCGATATAATAGTATTGTAAGTTCTTGCTGAAGTGTTCTCAGACCATTATTACTAATTCTGTCTCCTCTATGTGCTTTTGTTGGATCCAGATTACAGAGTTGTTTTCAATATAATCTAATTTGATTTCAGTATTTGAGGTTACCTGGATGTCACTAAGTCATCTTAACAGCCCCTTTGTGTAGCCAAACTGTTTTGTATAAGATTTTGAAAATACATCTAGAACCCATTGTGTCTGAGAATAAATTTTAGAATCTACTCAGTTTATCAATTAGTATCCCCACGGATTCATGAAGCTTGGCGCAAGGCCGGTGTAAGGCCTGCGCCGGCCGTGCGGCGTATAAATGGTGTAGTAGCACCATATGCATATTAATGAAGGTGCGCCACTACCACATCCACGTGCATAGGACTCGTGCACGAGTGCATGGGGCGTTACTAAGCTGCGCCCGGAGGCGTGTCAATGTCGGCTGGCGATGAGCAACCTAAACTGCTGAATATTATAGCCTGCCTGCAATAGTAATCGCACCTATCAGTGTCCTTGGATAATGAAACGTATGCAAAGCATGCAAGACAGTTCCCGGCCACACAAAATGGAGAACAAAACAGAAATGCATGCAACATAATATGAGTTTCCGTCCATGGAACAAATGACATTTAAAATCGTGTGTCCGTAATGTACTGCACTGTCAGAAGTTATACCCAGTGGAAGTGAAGCGCATCATGTCAGCGCGCCGCCAATACACACGTCTAGCCCCATGGGTATGGTCACCAGCAGTCCCACAGTGGTAGTGATAGTGCACAGCAGGGCAGTTGTGGCTATATAACAACCGTAAAGAAACCTGACAGTCCATATTGTATACCAAACACACACAAACATATGTATATTAAAATGTGCTATACACATGAACAGGAACGTAACCGTCACATACACATAGGATGCTATATGCGGAACTGGGATATCCAAAAGTAGAACCCATGCATGCAAATGCAATACGCAACAACCCCTGTATAGCACATAACCCGCACCCATGTCCGAATGTCCACCAGATCCAGCAACCAGCCTTGCGCATCCGTACACCTACACATAGCGGGTATTCCCCATATGTAGTAGGAAGTATCGTCCTAGGCAGTGTCCGGATTGCAAATATGTATCCCACATTTGTAAACATCCCATCACAGGTACGTAAATCCAAATGCCCGCGCGTTAATGTTACGGCAAAATGTGTGTACATCCCGCGTGGGATAAGTAACCTGTTGAAACCTCAGAGTTGTTTACATGCCACGGTGTCCATTACTGTACACATCTGGACAAAACATGTATGTGTAGTCATGGTACTGTTCAGTATCTACACAGACATGCAATTCATACTACGCAGGATGGAACAGCTGTCCACCATGCAGGTCACCCCACTAGGGTTGCCACCTGTTCAGATGGCCAAGGTGGGACATCCCTTGTAGAAATGTGAGAATTTGCAGGATAAAACATACCCCCGGCCTGTGCAAAGTACAGAATTACACGTGTATGCCAAGATAAAAGCTAATGCCATAGCATTTGAATAGCTTATGCTATCCCAAATAATAGTTATGTGTACCAGATACAAAATACCTGTATCATGCAACTAGTACAGAAATGAAGAAATATATTATTGTCTTAAAATCACAGGACATTTGCCATGTCTTAGGTGTCATCGCAGGACACAACTGTCCAAAGTGGGACCTCCTCTCGCAAAGAGGAACAAGTGGTAACCCTACTCCCCACTGAATTATCGACAGTATATATTCAACTCAATCACATACCGACACCACCTCTCAACCTATTACAGCAACAAAACCTGGACAAAGCCTAAAAGGATGGGTGGACAAATAGGGACAGATGTAATTACTGCTCTCACAAGCTTCTAAAGTTCAAGGAATAATAGTATGTACATAAGCAGGAAATGTTGTGAAGGATGTGGGGTAGTCCCCAGTATTACAGAGGTCCGTACATATATACTGTAACAAGCCATCACATATGTTGACTGTACTACTGCATACCCGTAGTTAATTCATAGTTAAGTCATGTGCAAAATAATAACCCTCGTAAGAATGAATACAGGAAATAGTCAAATGTGAATGGGAACACCACTCACCGTGGATTATGTATCGTAACCGCCCCCACCCATATTATGTATTGCCAACATCATAAGCTGCTGATAGGTGCCCAAACACCTGTGTCTGTAAATTAAATGTTTAAAATGGACAAACCCTGTCCATGTGCTTTGTCTGACATTTGAACATGGTCAGGGCAGTTCCGTTCACCAGGCGGACAAGCCTAAACCCAGATCACCACATGAGCACCCTGACAATTAAAGACCTGTATGTGTCAGGACTATAAGCCTTTGGGTTCTGAATATCCCTGCAGTGATGAAATATGCAGCGTGGGTCCAGAGCAGTAGGGAATAGGGAATGTGTAACATGTAGTACCGCATTTTTCCCAGCAGGAGAATGGATGCCTGTGACGTAAGTGAAGCGGTGAAGCATATGTTAATGTAGCTATGTACTATGGGTATGCATATAAATGAGTCAGAACACCAAACGTATAGTGGTTACAGCATCCGGCCAACGTGCATGCAGTCCCGGTTGAACAACGACTACAGCACATATAATGTGAAAGTGTAATGAATGCGTCTGTGCTGTACAGACAGTTAAATGTGTAAAGGTGAACGTGTGTTTTGCAAACGTCCGTTAACCGTATTACAGATAATTACTGGTACTGTCACAAGTAATAAAGCCCACGTAAGCACAAAGACTTAGTAAACATATGTAACCCACAATAAGGATATGCATGCGCGCCTGCGCATAACCCACAATAAGGAAATGCAAGTGCGCCTGTGTGTGATCCGCTCACAGCATAGTAAATGAATGCTGTTTCCCCCATGTTAGTTATACATGGCTCAAACCTGTTAACCTCGTAAAGTATGAAACCAGACAAAGCCATGCAAACTACCGGTACAAATAGGGACAAACACCAGATATGTGCCAGAACAAACATAGAAAGTGGATAGAATAACGGGTGTGTCAGTAGCATGGATTCTCTGAAGGGTATGCAGTCGTAACCTGAACTGCTTGCCAGAAATCCCCACTGTAAGTCTCAAATGAAATGCCACGACATTGCCAGATAGACACAGGTTTATTTAAAACACAGCGAAGATAAAGGGGCAAGCAGCTGTACACTCTGCGACAATCTGTATAGTGGAAAGGTGTGGTATGGATATAGATATATGTGTATACACATAATCCACAGACGTAAACCAAAGCAAGTTATGAAATGAGGATTGTACATGTATATATGTATACACAACAGACTTATGTCCTGTAGATATGACATATGTACATAAACAGGCGACGTTATATCTAATATGGGTAGACAAACAGACATGCAGGAAAGGTGAATAAACCACAGCATTCCAAACCATTGGCCAGAAAGTGACAGTCCAGCAAGTTCTACACTTTAAACATGCAGATAGGTGTCCATTGCAGGACTCCAAAAATTGAATCTTACGTAGTGTCAACCGACATTGACGCAAAAGAAGTCACTGCAGCAAATACGAAATAGCTGTACATGCAACAGTATCAGGTGCAAGGGTGACGACACATGTGTCGATAGAATGTATGACGTACAAACTGATATCCGGAGAGTGGGGAGTGCATATAAGTGTCTCCACACTTCAGTACCGCACACATTAAACATGTGTAATGGGTACTGTAGAGGGTTTTCAGGTATGGGAATCATGGGTAGGCAGAAATGGGCCTAGGTGTTGTTTGGCAGGGATTTCGTAGGCCCGCCCCGTGGGAGTGATGTGGGTATAGCACATGCCTATATTCTCAATAATGGGGCAAACCATCCACTGGATATTGCGGAAACCATTTTGGCAATATGTAGGGCCCTATATCTGTCATGTAGGCGATTATCATGGATGGACATGTGTACGACCAAGATGGTACCCATAACTGGCAAACTGTCAGAATAACACAGCTGCACTAAGGCATAGTACATGAAATACAAATAGGGACTATATTAGATATACCCCAGACAAAGTCAGAACGTCGTGAGAATACTGGCGTACCCATGAATACAGATATTATGAGTGTTACTAATCATGTAATGGAAATGTCAGTCACTATTATCTACCGCACAGTCCGTAATGCCTTGCCAGCAATTTACCAGAAAGGCACATCACTATGACAAATGTAACAAGGTCAAACGTCAGGGCGTTTACCCATAATGTGTACAGGTTAGGGGTATGAAGGTAACCTGTCCAAAATACATGTACAGAACTAGTGATACTAGGTGGACAGGTGAGAAGAAAGACATCAGGACAAATGAGAAAACATGTACTAGACACACGCATGTACTCCGACAAATGTGAATGACAACGTATGCCCTGTGAATGTCAATGTGGAAGGTTAATAGACACAAAAGTAATGTGTCCCACAGGGTGTCATGCAGTGTCACCGTAACAATGTCCAGTCCCCCAGACACGTACGTGAGCTCTGCCACTGACGGAAAGCGCAAATACCGGCGCACACATACGGTACATGATAGACCAATTACTGTGGATAAGCAGCTGTTGGCCTGTGTGAGGAATACAACGGTCTGGGTGGGTGTGTCCTGCAATATAAATGTAATGGCATGTGGCCTGTGATGCCGCCATACAGTGTGTGTATTGGTGTCAGAAAGTTGATATTTTGTTACAGACACATACTCCGCAACTGTACAGATTTACGCAGAATGTGCAGAGTTCTGCCTCATATGTTTGGTGTGTTCCACGTAACAACAGTAACATTCTGGCACTTTCATGATAACTGAAGACATGAAATAATGACAAACATGTGAGTAAGACACCAAATCCGACAGAAAAGCCATACTAATGCAAAACCTATTATTGTGTCAACTATCTACGTTTGTAAGAGCAACATGTCAATACTGACCCTATGTGTCCCACTATCAGATAAGGCCTTGTCCAGCAACTTGCTCTAGGAGGTGGAGTGGTATGAACAGAAACAGATCCATGTGTGAGGAAACAGCAATATCGACTGCAAGATAATGCAGAAGGTATGAAATGCGCTGCAGTAGGACGTGCAGTACTGTCCGCAGGTATGTGCTGACATGTCAAATGACACAGCAGTCTACATGAAGAACCTATAGGGCTGCCATCTTTACAAATGATGATAGTGGGACATACCCAGAGCCATGCACACAGCACAAATAGACATACACACATCAAAACTAGGCCATGATACATGAAGCCTCCGGCGTGTACGAGTACAGTGAGAGTACAGCAAGGATAGATGTCTGCCAAGATATACAGCAAATGCCTGTAAGGGCGTGTAACACCGCCCGTAACACAGACGTTGCATGGACAATGTTGGGAGTTGCAACATACCCCATTGGTATGTGAAAGCTATGCAAATATGCGATACATGAAACAGTCAGCTGTCCATGCAAGAGCAGAGTTATAGGCAGAAAATAGATTTTATATATATATATATATATATAGAGAGAGAGAGAGAGATACAGACATACACACACACACACACACACACACACATGTGGCAGGGCTGGTAATCAAACCTACACATGACTACCCTATCACACTACAGCATGACACATTTACAGAACACTCTACCGAGATTACTAAACACAGTAGACACACAGGCATTCTACTAGGTGCGTGTCAACATCCACAAAGACAAAGACGTCAGCAGGATACATCTGTGTTGCGAAGCATCTAAAAGCATAACCTGAGTCCCCAGGCAGATGGGAGCATGCACACACACACACACACATCTGGCAGGCCTGGGAATCGAACATACACCTAACTACTCTATTACACCACAGCATGATGCATTTACAGAACGCGCTACCGAGACTACTGCACACAGCACTCCCAGAGGCATACTTCTAGGTGGGTGACATCATCCGCAAAGGCAAAGACGCCGATAGGGAATGTATGTGTTGTGAGGCATCTAAAAGCATTACTGTGTCCCCAGGCAGCTGGTAACACACACACACTTGGAAGGGCCGGGAGTTGAACACACACCTACCTACTGTAACACACTACAGCATTATGCATTTACAGAACGCGCTACCGAGATTATTGAACACTGCACTCCCAGAGGCATACTTCTAGGTGGGTGACATCATCCGCAAAGGCAAAGACGCCGATAGGGAATGTATGTGTTGTGAGGCATCTAAAAGCTTTACTGTGTCCCCAGGCAGCTGGAAACACACACACACACACACACACACATTTAGAAGGGCTGGGAGTTGAACACACACCTACTTACTCTAACACACTACAGCATTACGCATTTACAGAACGCGCTACCAAGATTACTGAACATAGCACTCCCAGAGGCATACTTCTAGGTGGGTGACATCATCCGCAAAGGCAAAGACGCCGATAGGGAATGTATGTGTTGTGAGGCATCTAAAAGCATTACTGTGTCCCCAGGCAGCTGGAAACACACACACACATACTTGAAAGGGCCGGGAGTTGAACACACACCTACCTACTCTAACACACTACAGCATTACGCATTTACAGAACGAGCTACTGAGATTACTGAACACAGCATTCCCAGAGGCATACTTCTAGGTGTGTGACATCATCCGCAAAGGCAAAGATGCCTATAGGGAATGTATGTGTTGTGAGGCATCTAAAAGCTTTACTGTGTCCCCAGGCAGCTGGAAACACACACACACACTTGGAAGGGCCGGGAGTTGAACACACACCTACCTACTCTAGCACACTACAGCATTACGCATTTACAGAACGAGCCACCAAGATTACTGAACACAACACTCCCAGAGGCATACTTCTAGGTGGGTGACATCATCCGCAAGGGCAAAGATGCTGATAGGGAATGTTTAGAGAGTGAGCGGTCTGAAAGCATATTACCGTCCCAAGGTAGACGTACACAAACACGCCAGTGCTGTCAACGGGCCAACTAAATATCTATGGAGCACAACAACACTGAATAGATACGGGATATGCCACAGACAGTACACCCTTCGATAGAGCAACAAGTGTGTTCAATGTAGGCATCCATCGTGACATTGAAATTGGACATCTGGTGCCTGGATGACCACCATGGCTATACAGGATGTCAATGGCCATGCCCACACACTTAGTATCACACGTCTGTTTAGAATGCACTGTGTGTCCATCTACACAATGGTGTACTGGGCATGCTCACACACTTAGCTGTTGCAAAGGGCCAACTTGCATGCACACGGAGTCTAATCACGGAAGGGCGCAGTGTTGAATGTACTGTGTGTCCATCTACACAATGGCGTACTGGGCATGCTCACACACTTAGCAGTTGCAAAGGGCCATCTTGCATGCACACAGAGTCTAATCACGGAGGGGCGCAGTGTGGAATGTACTGTGCGTCCATCTACACAACGGCGTACTGGGCATGCTCACACACTTAGCTGTTGCAAAGGGCTATCTTGCATGCACACGGAGTCTAATCATGGAGGGGCGCAGTGTGGAATGTACTGTGTGTCCATCTACACAACGGCGTACTGGGCATGCTCACACAGCTTTTGCAAAGGGCAATCTTGCATGCAGATGGAGTGTACACACAGAAGGGCACAGTAAGGTATAACTGCCCTCACGCACAGGGCAGTCACACATGCAGTGACCTATACACACGCAGCTGCCATCACAGCTGTCACAGGTGCAGGTCACACACGTACACACTGCAGTGTACACTGTAGCTGTCAAGTCAGCACCATGTCATTGGTGCAGCACTACACAGCCTTACGGTCCAACAACACCATGTGACACATGACCACTGGGCTGTACAGCGGTGTACACCAGCTGTGCAGAGTACACACGTACCAACAGGGATCCAACAGGTGTTATGCATTGCAATGATACCAGTATACATGAACAGATCGGCTCAAGACATACCATGGCCCTTACACAGCTGTGACACCTGACTGTTGCTGTACACCAATGAACACACGTCTGGGTATGTCATACATGTGATTGTGTGGATGTGTGCATGGACTGCACACACAACACATACATACATGGCCTTTGATGTACCTCGTGCATAACACTGGCCTAATCAATGCTACACACGCAAATTGAATGTGGGCCCATGTCTGTTGAATGCTCACACTACATGGGGTAGCAGTGTTGACCGGGACACATACCCTTGTACTGGTCGCCTGTGACACCCGTGATATCATACCGCAGTCCATTTATTATGTATGTCAACACACATGTCCAACAATAGCAATGCATACAAACATGGCAACAGGAGACACATGTGACATCTGTACTGTGCATGCAGCAAACATGCATGTGCAGTGGCCGATGTCTGTAACATAGTTGCACCTACCTATGACATGCAGACGCAATGCAGGCCCATCATTGACATCTGTATACGGTGACATACAAACAGCATGTATGGAGGGATGTGTGTACATAAAGTGGTGAACCACCTGTCTAGATGTATGTGTGCAGGGGGTGGCTCACAGTTGTGTCACACACCATCCTATCATGCCATGTGCTAACTGTACCCTATGTCGCTGTTATGTGACGGTGCTGACATAATGCATACACAGCGGTCAGGTGTTAACAACTATATGTCATATGGCACCTGTAACACCTACAACCTCTCGTGTGTATATAGCAGCACATTTGCCAGATATAGCGTTGGTACACATAATGCAATCAATACCGCTGCATGTCCATCAAATGTGTCATCATATGGCTGGTGTATCATTCCCAGCACTGCCATGTGTGTCCGAATGTGTGACCAGGGATGCCATATATCGCGGGGAATATGTCCCAGTTGCTACACATCCCTGTACACCATTGTAGAGAACTGTACATACGTCAGTGTGGGAAGCATGGCGTTCACCGGTGAGGTGCATCACACACATCAGCTGTCCGTATACGCATGTGTGGTCACCACAGTGTGTGTGTGTGTGTGTGTGTGTGTGTGTGTGTGTATGTATGTCTGGTGCTTGGTGTGAGTGTGTATGCTAATATATGGTGGGAAATTATCACTGGCCCCACGTGTTGACTAACCCGTAATGGTGATGCATTGCACAACCCTGTTGATGCCATAGGTCCCAGCCATACTGGCTACCTGTGCATGTCCCTTGTCTGTGACATGTCGTGTGGGTGCATAGTACTGTGAGGGTGATGACCACAAAGGCAAGGGTCCCCAGCTGCACACTATGGGGTGTGCATTATAGTGGTGTACACCCCGTGACTGCGGCCATGTTCATGTACTGTTACAGGGTCCTACTGCTGCACAGTGTGGCCTCCAGCTACCAAGTGACACCTCGCATCATCATTGGTCAGGTCGCTGTGTACAACCCCTGCACCATGTCACCATACCTGTAATGTGTCCTGCTATGTATGTCACGTCTCTGTCCAGTGTAGCCTGTGGCACCGACCACATGCGTCAGGTGCAGTATATGTGCGGACATCTGTGTCATGTTTGTGTGTCCAACAGTCAGGATGAAGGTACATGTAGCATGCTGATATTGCCAGACGTGCCTGCGTGTACTCCACAGTTACACGTGGGGGACTGCAAACACTGCTACCTGTAGGCACATGCAAGTACACCATAGGAGGGAACCAGGGTATCACAACCAACATGGTGCTACAGATGTAACCGAGACACATACCATGAACACATCACAATGCATGCTGCACCTGCACTACATGGTGTGACTGGTGCATGTCGACAGTACACAACCTATGTCACATACACAACTCAGTATTCACACACAACCACTGCAACATACACATCCCTCACTATGCATACACAAGTATTATATACACCTCTCACTATGCTGTTCACCCTGTGCATCAGAATATTTGTGCATAACCCTGCACCAATGGTGTGGATGACAGGGATGCGGCACAGGCTTCATCATATGCACAGGGTGATATGTTTGCCAGGGACATAGGTTGCACACAACCAATGCAACATACACATCCCTCACTATGCATACACAGGTATTACATACACCTCTCACTATGCTGTTCACCCTGTGCATCAGAATATTTGTGCATAACCCTGCACCGATGGTGTGGATGACAGGGATGTGGCACAGGCTTCATCATATGCACAGGGTGATATGTTTGCCAGGGGCATAGGCTTCACACAACCAATGCAACATACACATCCCTCACTATGCATACACAGGTATTACATAGACCTCTCACTATGCTGTTCACCCTGTGCATCAGAATATTTGTGCATAACCCTACACCGATGGTGTGGATGACAGGGATGCAGCACAGGCTTCATCATATGCACAGGGTGATATGTTTGCCAGGGGCATAGGCTGCACCAATGGATAACATCATGTGTGTGTGTAAGGGCCAGTGAGTTGACTGGACATGTCTGTGCAGAATGCATGTGGATGTTGTGGAGCCCTACAGTTTTGTTTGCTGTGTGCGTGTATGTGTGTACACAGTTCTGCCATTTGTGATGCCTACATGGGGTATAACTGACAGCCCCAGATTGTACAGTGCAGGTTGTACAGCTCACTGTGTCTGTCCACGGCCACGTGACCTGTGCCTGCCTGGGGTTGCACGGGCACTACCAGGTGGAGGTACAGAGTGGCTACTGTCCGACGACACATGTTCGCTGGAAACATGTCCCCGCTGAGACCGTCCAGGGCCACGTCTACGTGGCCTGCTGTGTCCTGGTGTTGACAGTGCAGCAGCAGCTGCACTGCTACTGCTACCGGCACTATGGGAGCGGGCATGTGAGGTGGCACGCTCACGTCGACCTACACTAGGTGGTGTTGCTGGCCTACGTCCACGTGGCCTATGCCTCACTCCTACCAGGTGTTCCAGCACAGACAGCTCCCGCTCGTGGATTGCCATGCCTCGGTCAAGGATTTCGACCATTTCACCTAGTCGCCTATCCAGAACATTAGCAATCTGCTGTTGAGCATTTGCCAATGCCTGGATGTTGTAATTTAGGGTATGGATAGCAGCCCTCTGCAGCCTCTGCCCTTCTCTGTTCTGCCATTCAGCACGTGCCTGTGCCGCCATTACAGTCTGGAACATGCGTCTGGTGATACCAGCTGCTGCGCTCTGTCCTGCAGGTGCATGTCTGCCAGAGGTCCTCCTACGAGCAGCACCGGCCACATGCCTGTGTGGCACATCTGCAGTCATTACACTGACACTATGGTGTGTAGACACACCTTCTGTAGCCACCACACGTTCCTGTTCCACGCCAACAGACGCTGACTGTCCTTCCTCTATGGCCACCGGTGATGCAGTATGTGTTGGCAGCAGAACTGTGTGCGGGGAAGAAGTGGACATAGCTGGGATGGTAACCATTGGCACAGATTCACCGCTAGTATCTGTGGGGACACTAACATCAGATGGACCGCAGGAGGGTAACGCACCTACATCACCTGTGAATGCAAAGCAATACTGTAAAGTACAATAGACACAGACACACACACACACACACACACACACACACACACACACACACACACACACACACACACACACACACACACACAGACACACACACAGACAAACACACAGACACACAGACACACCATGCATGTGATTTGTCAGATGGCATGCAGCATGCCTGTGATAGAGCAGAGGGCATGCAACTCAGACATTAATAGTGTTAGTAAGCATACCTCACCGGGGTGCACACTACAGCAAGCAAGTGTCATATCAGTAGCCATGCAGTTCACACAATCATGGTAGTATGCATGCATCCCCGTGATACACTATGTGGCCCAGAACAGGATAACAGTACACATGGCTGACGTGACCTTGACATGTAATTTGCTGACATGTGCATTAACATGCATACATGTTTGACACAATGGTGTCCTGACACATGTACAGCATCATAATGGTCTTCACATTGCAGTGTTGTGTGTATGCCCTACAGATAGGATGCATGTTTAGCAAATGTGCATGAGCACGGGAGGGTACTGTGAGCCGTCTACATTGCTATACAGTGTGAAGTACAGACACTGTGCCATTGCATGGCAACATGAGGCATGTATGTTGCTGTAGAATGCATAATATGTACACATTGCATAGCCATAACTGCAACACAGTCGTGATGTTCGACAGATCGTATATGGTAGACTTCAGTGACACCTCCAGTAGCTGTGCACAGGCTTTTAGGTTGTCCATTGTACCACATCAACTGTATAATCGGTCAACTAAGGCTATAATTGGACCATGTGTGGACAATGTGCAACAGGGTGTATACACATCCCATGTACTGTGTGGCTACATGTCTCTGGCCATCCCCCATGGCCATGTGTGCACATGTGGTGGCCAATTGTGTGAGATGGGCATCTTCTCCACATGTCTGTACAGTCCCATATGACATACACCCATACATGTCAGATATGTCACATTCCACAGGTCTATGCAGACAATGGGTTGTATGTATGGTATGTGGGGTATAGGTCATGTGATAGTGTGACAATATTGCAGACAGAACACTACATGTCTGGGACATGTCAGGTGGCATATCATAATGTGTGCACCTGATGCAGGGGCATATGACACAATGGTGACACTTGTGGGCTACCCATATCACAGCTCACTGTGTGGTACTGTGTGCGTACTACACATGTTGTTCCAATGCATACTACATATGCCTCCATTGTAGAACACCTCCACCGTTGTATGCACAGCTGACCACACATGTCGCAATGACAAGTACTGTGGTTTCATGTCTGTGTATCATTACGTGTGAATATATTGCACATGGGTGGCGTGTGTGAATGCATGGTGGTGCGACCTGCATATCGTGACTGGAACAAACATCAGGTGTGCAAGTGTTAACTGGCCACATGGCAAATAGATCTACACTGTAACATGCCTGATACTGATGACAGTCTCACCTGCAACGGACCCATGTCTGTGCGGCACGCCAGAGGTACCTATATAGGGGTGACACACCAGTATGAACATTATCCATGACTGTATGACAGCCACAGGTTGCACTGTGCATGTGCACACATTCACCTGTGTAATAGCATATAACATGCACATGTGTGCATACACAATGTAGCATACTGTAGTATGCAGCATGTGTGTCCACATACCTGGCATATGTTGTTACTTTACATTATGTACAGTGACACATGCAACTACATGGGATATAATAGCCATATGTGCTTTACGGACTTACCAGGCAACTCCAGGCTCATTAATTGGGAGACACCCACCTCCACGATGGCAGCTAGTGTTTCTGGATGCTATTCCCTGGGTGTCCCCAGACTGGCCAGTAGCTCCTCGGTGTGTGTGAGTGGGGGCTGGGTTGGTGGCCCACCACCTGTTCCACCTTGTTCCCTGGCGATTGCAGTGGCATGCTGTTTTGCATGTTGTATCAGGTCCGTGCAGTGTCTGCGCACCTGCTGGTAGGTGCGGTTATGGCCACCCACATTGTTCACCCTCCTGCGTAGATCCTGCCACAGGTCATCCCGCTGCTGGGCATGCTGTGGTACATGGCTGAACAACAAGTCATAGTTGTCATGGAGCTGTGGGATGAGGACATCATCCTCCTGGTGGGTGTATGCTGGGAGGCGTGTACTGGGCATTATCTGTAAAACATAATGATGGTGACAGGTCACAGTTTCAGAGATGTACAGAGATACTGCTGCACATACATTTCTATGACATCTACTGCATCTGCACAGTTATCTTTGCAAAGCACCATGACACTGACACGACTGACGTGTTTGTGTCACACATGTCACACCCATTATGCATTGGATATCATCATCATATATGTGTGTCACCTCATTACAGTGTTCATACTCCATGTACATGCTGTCTTGCTGTGGGCATGTCTATTTGCCTGCACTTGTGTTCTTACCTATCTGCACATGCCTTGATGTGTCCACGGTACTACTGTTGACCTGGATGCTGTGTATATGTCACATATCAACATAGACACAGCCGGAATGGACTTGAGCAGTGACAATGCACACATACGTATGGACACCTGTACATGCATGTGTTTTGCCATATACATCTACACAGCACTGTACAACTGTTCAACATCCTGACACGGATCGCCTGTATTACACATGTGATAGACATGGGACAATGGATAGTCAGACGACATTCGCAGGGATGGTCATCAACCATAGCATGTGCGGGCACGGTTTCCACGCTGTTACAGATGGCCATTGTGCCACCGCAAGCTGCATCAGTGCCACATTACTGATCCAGTCAGTTGATAGTACATCTACCATGCGGCCATCACACCATGTATGACTGGGATGACATCTGCAGCTTTGATGGACAGGGTTGCAAGGTATGGTGGGAGTATGTCACATATATGGCACAGGGATCTGTCCAGCCTGTGCCGATCCTAGTATTAGGACAGTGGCTGTCCATGACATATGTCATATAGATCAGGATATGGACATGTAGCATGTCCATCATCATGGTGTAGCAAATGTCCTTCTGCAAGGTAGACGGCATGCTGCATAGTGGAGGTGTGGATTGTGGAGGCTGTTATCGCACATCCATGCATAGCCATTACCCCTTACAGTTGGTATGTGATCCAATATTGGTCACCACAGTGCTGTATATGCCTGGCCACTGATCTCCGTGCTCATGGATGGCACCCTGACATGACATGGGTACCTCAGATGACTACCTAAGGGGCCTGGAGATGTCACCATGTCGGGGGTGCACTGCACAGCACCATCCCTTACACAGTGTCCATAATGTTGACCACAGCCTAGGTAGCAGTTTATGGGTACAGGGATGTTCACCTAGCGGTGACACTGCTGGTATCATCCATCAGACTGTGCACATATGTCACACACCTCACACACACAGCCCATTCTGTATGTTGTTCACAACACTGACACAGCTAAACTGATAGGTCATGGCCATTCACAGCCTTACATACACAGATGCCTAACATTTGTGTGTGTGGTATGGGCTACAATAAGGGTGGGGTACAACACATTAACCCTGTTCTACTGTATCTGGCACAGATGTGCTGTGCACATGTCACTCTTGCACCTTTTGTAGTTGTGGGTCTGTCAACAGGCCACTGGTGGAACACACCTGTGACATGCAAAGGTATTTGTAATCAAATATCCGTGCTATCTTGTACATCTGTACTGCTAACATCTACAGTGCTACTGGTTCATGGACATGCAAACCATACTCAGCAGGGTTATAGTGTGGTGCCACCCTAAATGACTGTCATCACCACTTGTGGGTTGATATTATCCAACACCCTATCTGTATTGTATGGTCATGCTAGGCACTTGTTCAGAACATGTGAGCATGTCATGAGCTAATGATAACTATAGCACCCATTCCACACCATTTCCCACAGGTACACTGGCTGTCCTACACTTCCCAGCTTGCTTAAGGTATGACAGCTGTTGTACACACATAACGCACATATCCTGTGGGACATGGTTGTATATGCAGGCATGTCCAACTGTCACGTACCAGTGCTACTGCCTGTCTATATGAGAGATATGTCGTACATGTGGCAATAGAGCAATTGTCTTGTGTACACATTCAATGCTCACTTCCCAACATACGGCACTACAGCCTGTGGGGGATGCACGTCTGCAGCCGTGCTGGGCCCATAGCTCTCAGGTGTACCTCATTACGGGGAATGTACCTCATTTGGGGTTCTAAAAGGTGCATGTTCCTCAAGGTTCCACATTGGAAGGGTCTGTCACACATTCATTGTTGTACATAGTTTACCTGCTAGCCATGGCTAGATAGATAAGAATCATAGTAATTCATTGGAATATCTGTTTTATACATAACACCAGCCTATTTTAGCCATCATATGCCCTTCCTAGTTGACGCTGTTAGTAAGCCAGTTGTAAGTGTTCCACGTTTCGTCCATTTGTCACACTGTATGAGGGCTAATGTTCCTCATTTTGGGGACAGGAGGCTGACAGCTATGGCTGGGGGTAATGCTGTCGCCAACCCTGACTGCACCTGACAGTCATTTGGGGATGTGTAACATTCGCAACACACCCCACCCATCACATAGTCTCACATAATCTACACCACTGGCCACGCCTACGAGGACAACCTATGCAGTACGTCTCCATACTCATGGAAGACAACATCACCAGCTTATAGCCCACATACTCATGTGTGCCCACCACATAAAGCCAATAGTGTGTTATAACATTCACAACACACCAGTCATAGCTGACTCTGTAGGGTGTCACACTGCAGTTCCACACAGCAGGCTACACAAGGCGTTAGTCGCTTACATCTTGCTATCAGGTAACTGCTTCTGCAACATAACCTATGCACCCATGCCACACCTCACCAGGTACGATATGTCTGTCATTCGCCATGTTAGTATGACTGCCCTGTGATGCCACTTCACAGACTACGTGTGCAGGGACATGCAATAGCTCACCAGTCTTATAGCCCTGAGGGTGTGGGCCTAGCCCTGGGGAGCATTTTGCATTCGTCCAGACACGATACTACTGTACAATGACCAACTGTGTCACTTCAACAGTTGCCTATGCTCCTATTGTCATTCCACAGGCATGTGGTATCTGTCCGCTATGACTGTCCTGGTCAAACACAATGCTGTGGCACAGATGACTTGCACCTGTCGGCCCTGGGAGTACAGCTCACATGCTAGGCTCTTGCTGCTGCTATACTGCCTGTCCTGCACAGTTTCCTATAACTGTCACCGGCAGGGCGGTAACTGGCATGCGTGACATGGGGTCATGTGACACATTGCTTGCATCTTCCCCTGTGACGCATGCAGGCAAGGCACATCTTATAGTGCACCACCCCAACATCTCTGCAGTGACTGGGACCTGCCTGTAGGCTCTGCAGAGCACACCTGCAATGACAGGTTATAGACGGACCATACCTTCCAGGCACATACCTGGACCGGCACACCCACGGCTGAGGGGTTCCCATATGCCACTATGTTTTGCACACATCCTGGCAAGTTGCTTAGCACAATGCATCAGAGGTGCTCCACGTGCAACTAACTGTGTCCGGGACCGCTATACACATTGTAACAAGCGACAGAGTCAACATCATACCCCACGGGTAACATACCTTCTATGGTGGTATAGTGGACAGTGGGCCTCAGCTACTACTGATGTGTGACTGACACTACCCCACACTTCACTGGGATAGCCACTCATGTACCGACACATCCATGAGTCATACCCTCCACTCTGCTGGATCAACACATACACACCACCTCCATGACCTACATTACCCTTGGCATGAACACTACCACCATGTGTCTGGTGTTACACACCTGGGGTTATCCCCTCATTGGTGGATTCCGAACATATGCAAATCTACCTTGTTAGCCACATCCCGGAAACACACCCATCACAGCATACACAGTACATGTGTACTACTACACCTACTACAGACATCTGCTGACAGCGGTTGTTAACATCATGACACCCGTGCAGATGGACAATGCACATACAAATGCTGACACATATCCCAGTGCACTTAATTAGCATGTACACAACTGCATGGATCATGCTATTCCACACAGAGCCATGATGGTACACACCAGATAACAGACGCCACTCTGGTGGTCATGTTCCACGGACATATGATGTACAACAACAGGTGTAGGCTGTTGCACAATGGTGTACATTCCCATGTGTGGAGTGGCTCACTGGTCAGCCGTGGTGGGGCCACAGGGTCCCTCATCACATACTCCAAGACTAGATATGTAAACATGACTGCCACACATTCCGGGGTTTACCACCAGGCATTATGGTGGTATGTCAGTATCCGATGGCAACACCCACATCTGCTGTCACATACAACAGTCACTCAGGAACATTGCAGACCCAGTTATTGTTGGCAACATGCTGGAGGATGGATTCAATGCTGACAGTACACCCTCTGACTCACTACAGGGCCGCAATCCATACATGAACATTGTGGTGTCCCTGTGGTCACACCTACACAGTACTGACCTACACTCTATGTGTCCTGGGACACTGGCCCCATGTCACCTTCCAACGTCCCAGGCTGTGATGTCCACCAACCTCTGAATTATTTGTCTCCCCACTAGGCCACCATATTCAGTAATAGCCTTGTTTCAGACATTGTAGACCCTGAATGGCACACAGCAGCATTTATCACACTACACACAGGTGGCACCGCATTGCAGGAGTGGGACTATAGTCCTACACACCTGACTGGACTGTTCTGCATGGCTATGGGGCACATCGTCAAGGACGTCATTCTCAGAGACATTGTTGGTCTCCTGTCCTCTGCTGCCACCCAGGTTGGGCTTGTTAAGGCCAGAGCATGGCCCCTACACATGGTGGACTCCTTTCATACAGTTACCAGGGCAGTTACTGATGGTACGGGAGTCCACACATCCTACATTGTCCTCTCATTGCCTTTCAGCACCATTCCCCATTCTGGTATTGACAACATACACATCCACCTGCACATCGTACCCTGTGTCTCAGGATGTTATGCTATGTGGCTCATGGACAGGACACACAGTGAGTCCAGCATACCATAGTACCTACTACATGTCAGGTACTTTGGCATACCACAGTCCTCAGTCATAGGGCCCCTCATGTTAAGTATATGCTTCCCTGCAGAACAGGCTGGCACAAGGGACTTTCCCTGCCTAGCTTTAGAACCCCTACATACCGGGCGCCATGATTGCTCCACCAGCTGATACTGACTCCAACCATACGGGTGTCGCTGTGACAGATACATAATATGACTATCATGGCATCAGGCTGCATGACACAAGGTGCATGCACATCACCTTTGCATTACACCATTCACCCACTGACTATCACATGGATGGTAGTCCCCTACATACATATCACATTGTACATGTTTGCAGTACACACATATGTCGCACCCACTCCTGTGGTTACCGTATTGCCACTGTGGCGTGGATATCCTCCTACGTGGCCACACCTATCTGTACTGGGTGTGTAACTGGTACATAGGCACCCATTGTACCTCTGAACTCAAGACATCTACACACATTCAAGGGTACACCACCCCATTTAGGGTGTACCTTACACAACAGCAACAGCTTTACATGCCACAACATTAACACGCCATGACGTTTACTGAGCTCCGACAGTTTAAATATGCGGCTGCACTACAGACACCACATCTGTACACATTTGCATACTACATACTCAGGGGTGACCTCTGCTGATCAGACAGGGCCCATGTCCACAACATCATTGATGGATATACTCCTCATACACAACATAAGCAGAGGCCACTGTGAGCAACATGCTCATGGATATGTGCACACACGCCACAATGAGTGGGATGTGCTTCTGGTTTACATTCCCAAACAGGACACTCACCATGCTGTGGAACATAAGTCCTCTGTACATCACGTAGGGACACTCAGTAGCACTGTTCATGTGATACCTCCCTTGGTGGTTGGGAGACACATGTAGGCCTGGGATCACTGCAGTGGCTGTACTGTGCAGTGGTGCAGGTGACACCTGGCTCTGCTCTTCACAGGACACTACCCTGGAGAGGTGCCACTAGTGTGAACACTGTAGTTGTGCTTACACATGGACTTGACAGACTGCATAGTACCCACTATGCACCTGTGCAGCTATTACATGTCCTTTGTGCATGGTTACTTGGTAGCCAATCCATTTAGTTTAGCTATCATGCTATTACTATGTCCCATACCTACAGGCCATATGTATCCTGTTATTGTACATACCAATAGACGATACCTGTGGTATGCATGATATGCCTGTTATGCTGTGTAGAATATCTGTCATATCTACCTATAATACTATACATTACACATATTTCACATAGTATCCCATGATGCAAAGCATACTTGCTCAGCAGGACCACCTTACATATGTCATTAACGTTATTTACCCATACACATGCGTGCTGTGACAGTATATCAACATATACTATCCCCTGCTATGGCACGTCCTTGCTGGACATACCCTACCACTGACGGCGGGTTGTATGGCATTGTTCTGTTTAATGGCCTCATGTAGCATCCCTTCTGGTGTCTGTGCCGTGTACCTTGTGTCCCACTGCTGGACGCACAGATTCTAGAAGTGTTAGTATGCTCAGCAAGACATCACTACATCAATACCTTTCCCCACTTTATGCATTGCGGACATGTTTAATTAATGCAAACCGGGCTATACATACAGTAAAACTAATTAATACAGATCATGCTATACATAACCTTACATATCGGGCGTTCTACATACCTTGTTGTCGTTATGGCGTTTCATTTCTATCTCTCTCACAGTGTTTCAACTGTTTTTCGGTATGAGCATACGGTTTGAATGTCTGGCAAGTCATCCTTATATACGTCGATACCTGAAACATGTGGATTCTTCCCGCCAATTGGTGTTCCTGAGTGACTAATTACTTGCATATCAGCTGTGCAGCTACTCCATTCGCACATTACGCGGCGACAGTGGGGTATAATTGGATTCTCCACTTGGGCGTTGCCTATTTGCCCTACCTTCGGGGAGACGGTCTGTATTGTGTTTTGTTATGAGTAACTGCAACTGCTATGCATGGAGACAAGTATAGTTTGGATTCATGTCCCCCGTGGATTGTGTGTGACAGGTAGAGTATTTGGTTCAACATGTGGGTGTACCTGTCATCCCGACGTCTGTTAACGGAGTATTGCAATCAATAGCTGTAACATGGCTGTTTGTTCCATTATACAATGCCTGCAATTTTGCATGTCGCCTTTAATTGTGTCTCTCACACGGTATGTTGAGGGTTCTGCAGATGTAATTGACTGACTGGATGTTTGTGCTGCTATTACAGTTTGTATTGCTTTAGTTTCTAGTGTGGGGGATGTCGGTGGTTGTACGTAACATATACGGTTTGTGGGCCTTGCATTTCTACATAATCCGTATATATGTGTGTGGGCTCCGTCCCTGATTAGAGAGCTAACAGTTAGTAGACTTATGTTACGGGATTGTATGTTGGGCCGTTGTTAATTGGTTTCTATATCGTCTGCAGGTGAGCTTGCTATTTGTATACCTCCGTAATTGCAGCGATATATCAGGGGATATGTGTAGGTGACAGCTATCCCTTGTATTTCTGTCCCAGATATTTGCAGTCATTGTGGTTGTGTTGTTAAAAGAGCCTGTTTGCCATGGGTTGCCACCTTATCATATGGTCATTGTTGGACACTTGCGGGACACAAAGCAGTGTTTACAGGCCAACACATAGCCGCGGTCAGTACACAAGTAGCACATACTTTTATCCTCACTACATACCTATTGTTGTGACTTTGGATACTTATCATATTGCATGTAACATTTAAGTTTCTTACGTACAGGGATAACTATTAAATACGACTGTTACATTATATATGGGACATATTATGTCCTACCATCTCGGACATTTGCCCTTTGTACTGTTTTATGTCAGGACACACCTGCCCAGGGTGGGGATGTCCCTCCTACTGTGGTACAGGTAGTAACCGTATGCCTACGGCTAGCTATACCCACACCTACCATACTGGTCTGCCTCTGACTTGGCACCAACATACACATGTTGCGGACACACACACACATTACAGTCACACAGAAACGCACACGGCACCCTCAACACACACTTACACAGACTATGGCACTCACAGACACAGTTGAACACAGTACCTATGTGGACCGCGACACCGTCAGCGGTGACTAACTGTCCCTTCATATCATCATACTATTACTCGAGGATGTACTGTTCCGGTACTGTGTTCTATCGGTCTTTCAGCCTCGTGCTTACGCATGTTGGTATGTTACACATTCCATGGTTGGTGGTATCCTATTTATTTGTACGTCCAAGATGTTATGAATGTCGTTGAACTATCTATCATATTTGCAGATATCGCTGAATCCATCTATATCACCATATATCCCTCTATTGCCCTTTCTATCTGTATTATATATATGCATATGTGTACATATATATATATATATATATATATATATATATATATATATATATATCTATATATATATATATATATATATATATATATATATATATATATATATCTATATATCTATATATAAATATATATATATATCTATATATATATATATATATATATGTATATATATATATATATATAAATATATATATATCTATATATATACATCTATATCTGGCGGGGAACGTGACAGGCACACAGCACCACCATATGCTGTAAGACTCATGTACTGTTCAGGTGTTGGCATTCCGTCTTGCACTGGCTGTTGTGTTTACAATGTTTGAGGGCTACCTATGTAAGAGTCACACATTGGGCCACCTATACATTACAATTTACAGGTGGTCATGTTTGTGTGCCATCCATTTTACTGTGTGTGCAGGTGGAGAGGTGTCAGTCCGTAGGGGCCTACACGGTCAGTGTATGTGCTATACGTTCCCTCTTTGCCAAGGCATAGGCATATTGGGCACGCCTCCGTCTGCCTACTGGGGCTGGCACAGTGTGTTCATGGTCTGAATCCCTCTGTGCCTGTACTGGCCTTGGCAATTGTGGTGGGCTATGAGGGCCTTCATCATTTTGTCCCTGCTGCAGCTGCTTCCGCAGGATCATATTATGTAGCATGGCACATACTATGACGATGTGGGCACACGTGCCTGGAGAGTACTGCAAGGCTCCACCAGATGTAACCAAGCACCGGAACCGTGATTTCAGCATCCTGAACACACGCTCTATGATGATTCTGGTTTGTGCGTGTGCCTCATTATGACGTTCTTGCATGGGTGTGTGTGCATTTCTGATGGGAGTCATCATCCACGGCTCCAGTGCATAGCCAGCATCCCCCACGAGATGGCCCTGTGGGATGTCCCCCCTGACAAATACCTGATACAGCTGTGAGGCATGCCAGATATGGGAGTCATGGTAGCTTCCAGGGCTGCCAGCACACACATCCATGATAATGCCCTGGGCATTGCACATGACCTGGCAGTTGATGGAGTGGAATCCCTTGCGGTTTATGTAGCACATACCCTGCTCACCGGGTGGTGACTTGATTTGTATGTGCGTGCAGTCTATCGCACCCAGTACCTCCGGGTATTGTGCCACACGGTGGAAGTGACGGATATTGCTGGCCAACTCCTCCTGAGTTCTGGGGAAGTATATCTGCTCACTGGCATGTGGTAACATGGCATCCAGGAACTGGTGTAGTACCCTGGATGCTGATGCCTGTGAGATACCCATTATATCTCCAGTTGGCCTTTGAAAGGTACCTGTGGCCAGTATTCACAGGCTTACACATACCTTCGTGTCCACTGGTATGGGTTTCCCTCTGTTGTTTCTGGTTCTCAGGCGTGGCCGGCACAGCTCCACTATTTGCTGTAAGATGTCCCTGTCCACCCTGTAACGCTCTACTATCTCCAGGTCATGTAGCCCCTGGTAGGTTACCCTTGGTCTGAACACTCTCCTTCTCCTCCGAGGCCTGCGGTGGTTGTCGGCATCATCCTCCACAACACCATCAGTCTCTAACACATGCTGATGAATCACAGCTATGGCAGCTCCCAACATGTACATTTTAATAGTTCCCTGTGTGTTTACACCTATGGTGCGGTGTTTGGGAATACACAGGTGTGTGTTGGGTGCTTACACACTTTATACTATTGTGCTGTGAACACCGATGATGTCATAGGGTGTGTATGTACGTTCATAGCTATAGGTTATGTCATGTGCTTTACTGCCGGAACTACTATTGTGATGCCTTTGGTGTTGAATTACATTTGCCTGCCGTGGATTACCTCTTGACCTTCCCTTTACATTTCTGCGCATTGCACCTAACATTTTCTGGCGTGCGTCCTGCAGCCTACTTTCATTTGGGCTTTCCTGGACCTGGCGTATCTTGCATTATGTATGCTACTGCCAGTCTGCTGTCGGTTTGCTTTGCTCTGCTGTGTCAGGTCTCCTATCTTTGCAATCCAATACCTCCCCTCCTTTCTTTGCATTCACATGCCTCCCCTATCCTGTTTTGCAGATTTCTGCAAGCGGACTTGTCAGCTGCCGTCGATTGGCCTTCGTGGGTTGATTGGTGTTGATTGCTCATTAGTACTCCAATTATCCTACTTCCGCATTTCCTTTCCTTCCCCTGACCTTGCTGTTTCTGCTATTGTTTGCGGTGCGTGCATCCAATTACTGGGTTTCGGGCATGTTTTCATCCTCGTACACATGCGCTTTTGGCCACCATGTGTGCTCTCAGCTAAACGATTCCTCCCCACCCATATCCTGCAGCTTTGCTTAGCAACGGACAGGCCAGATTTGCAATGCTCCAATGTGCTTAGTGCTATAGTGGCACACCCCTCTGCTGATGTCATGTATCTCCTCTTAGTCACTCCTCGGTGTTATACCGCTGCGCCGTATGGTACAACCTTCCTCCGGCGGGACATTTGCGATTCAGTATTATCTGCCTCATTTGCATGGCATTGACTACTAATTCAAAGTTACCGTGCCGAACACTATCGCAAGCCCTTAGCAACCCTTGCACCTTGGTTGTGGTGTTCCATGCCTACCATTGTGTGTTATGCTGTAAACCTGATTTCTATTACGTTGCGATTTTATGACATTTTTATATTATTTCTTTATGTTACAGCTTCCGCACACATGCCCTGCGGTTCTGCTGTGCGTTACTGTGGACATGACATTAAATGTTGTTATTTACGTGTTGCGCATCTTTTCTTATGCCATTGGCTGTGTATTTCGCCATTGGCATATGTTCACGTTGTGATACCTGGGTCTGGCCCTCTTCCATAGCTCCGATGTTATGTTTGGGAAAATGTAAACCGTGTTTTTTGGTTTACATTTCCGTGGGCTTACACTACGCCTGCACCACTTCATGAATTGCTATATGCCTTCATTTGCATGGTGCAACACTGCACATGGGGTGATTTGCATACCTACGCCGGGGGCTGCGCAGATATGGCGTACGCCGGTAGTGCACGTGGAATTAGGTCATACCTGAATCGCTCGACGGCCATATTTGGCATTATAACGCCTACGCTATGCGTGCGCCTGGCGCAAGCTTCATGAATCCCGGGGTATGTCTTTACTCCTTCCACATCTTATGTATCTATAAAATGGTTTCCTATTATAATCAATATCTTTATATACATTTTCTTCAAAGTTTTCTTGATCTTGTCTCACACTATGCTTAATTTGTTTGTCCACCTTGTTTATTTCAGTTTTCAAAGATGTAGATCAACCTCTTTTCCATTTCTTATATTTTTTTGTCTCTCACCTTAATCAAATATCTTGTTCTTATGGAACTATATATCTTCCTGATATTGTGTGTCTGTATCCTGACCTTAAACATTTTTTGATTTTTTTGCATTCAAACAATTTCTCTTTCAAAACTTCCAACATTCTTTCTGCAGTTTTTCCACTGATCATGTCACTCCAATAAGTTTTACATAGTGATTGTTTTGCTACCATATCATCTGCTATTAATCTTCTGAGCATTCGTTTAGATTTCAGTTTGACAAAATTATGTAGCAACAAATTAACCTTTATAATCTCATGATCACTAGATATCTGTGGTGGTAAAACTTGACTTGAAGTAACAGTAGTTTATTTAGGAATACAAACAATGTCTAATATATTCCATTCCCTGATAGATTTTTTTTTTTACAGTATGAAGCTATTGTTGTTCCAAATTTCCTTACTGATATTGCTGAATGAATATTATATGAATATTATTTCAGTCTGTTTCTGGTAAATTTAATTCCCCAGGCACTTTTATTCTTCCCTCCTATGTTCCAAGAAAGGAATGTATGAATTATTTTTGGCCATCAGCACTTGACTTTGGTGGTCTATACACTAATCATGGTTTATCTTAACTATCTTTAAACCCTATCATAACACCTCCACCTATTTTTTGTTGGAATGTCTGTTACAGTAAATATATTTATACCCTGACAGAAGTGTTTTCCAGTCATTGTTCTTTAACATGTTTCACAAACAAAGACAATGGGCAGGATTCACGAAGCCTCCGTGTAAGAGTTATAACTCTTACACGGAGGCTGCAGTTAAACGGAGTGATGTCAGCATGCTCTGCATATTCATGAGAGCATGCTGAATCACACCTAAGGTTAACACGGTCCGTGGAAGACAGTAGGTGGCATGTCCGTAGGCCGAGCCCTGCAAGCGGACACGCCCCCAGAAGAGTAAAATTTCCCAAAGTAAACACCCACGACAGAGGCCATGGAAATGTGAATAAACACAACACAACACATGCCCCCACAGACTATGAACATAAAATATATAAATGAACATGTTATATATTTTTTTCAATCGTAAAGATGTTTGCCCGTGTGTGCACTCGTTTGCACGGGCATGCCCGTAGCTTAGCCACAGTTAGCAGTCAGTGGAAAAGGATATAAGAACTAAATATGCAAAGTAAGACAAGAAGCAGTAGCGTAGTGGTAGAGACATCGGCTGAATTGCAGGCATTCATGGTTCGAGCCCCCACAACACCAATTTTTATTTCTAGTAAAATAAGCACGAAACAAGTCCCTGACAAACATGTACACATATAAAATCATAGTTTATGTAAAATGTAATGAAATAGTCCATTTATTTTGAAGAAATATGAGATAACAAAATAATAAAAGATGCCAGATGTGCCTATATCTGAGCTACAGTTTAACAAGGTGAGTGCATCTGCCCGTAGGTGAGCAGTGGTTTAACAGGTGCAAAATGAGTGCCCGTAGGTGAGCAGTGGTTTAACACGCTGAAACTATGTGCCCCTAGCTGAGCTGAGCGTAATATGTGTGCTGATAGCCAAATGAGGCTTAAACCAGCATACCCCGTTTGCGCGGAGCTGCGCACCGTGCCAACAAGCTAACCAACGGGCAACGTTGCAAGCCGTATCAAAACTGCCTTTACACAGACACACCCATCAGCTTATCTAGACAGTCATAAAAAATAAAAAAACAGTGGCCAGGTTCGAACCCAGGATACTATGCACCATAGTCAAGGTACTGAACCACTAAGCCATGACAGCAGCACCTATAAATGCAGTAATAGCAAATATATAGGAATGAATACAAAGTGCAGCATGACAAAGCAGGTTTAGTGAAGTTGATACAATTTCAAAATGGCCAATCACAGATATGTGTGGGAAAAACGGCCTATATAAGCCCCATAGGTGGGAATACACAGCATAAACAATTGTAGAACTGACTTGCAGCCAGAATGACAGGAGTAGGTGAGGGTAGTTGCTTTCGAGCACAGAGGTGGGGCATTGAGGAGTCCAGATACATGGTCTGGCTCCTAGTCCACAATCATGAGGCCCAACTCATGCAGGGCCAGGTCCTGTGGGGAGCATATAGGGCTGAGGCATGGGACCGGTTGGCTCATGATCTCACCAGTGCCACAGGGATTCCAAGGACTGGTGAGCAGGTTCGTCACCACCATGCGGACTTGAAGAGACGCAAGCAGGACCAATTGAACCTTTGGATCCAGGAGGCCCGGCAAATGCCCAATGCCCCACTACTGAGTAAGTTACATGTAATTATGTATGTAAGAATTTAAACTAGCTGATATTATGGAGATGTGTATTCCAATATTACTTCATTTATATTACAGCTGCAGGTGTCCGTTCTGCGAACCGCAGAGCCTATGGCGATAGGCTGGTGCGGTTGCGCCACCAGGCAGGTCAGTAATCCTCTCCCAGTAACTGTAAAGAAATATAAAAGTATGACAGTTAGCAAAAGAGTGCAGTGTAGTCACTAAGAAATAGAATGTGCAAGTAACAAGTGTAAGAGTGTTTGCAAGTATTGCTTGATTACAAAAGTGTGTTGCAGTCTGTAATCCAAACAGAAAAATTAAAATGTCTGAAATAAAGTCTGAAATAAAGATGCCCCACCTGTAATATACTAGTACACAACCTGCAGCAGGCTGAAAAGTACAGCTGCAGAAGATGAGCAAATCACATGTGTGAAATATACCCCTGTTGAAATACTGAAACATGACAGAAGTGAGACTGCTGGAAAGGATTGTAATAACTACAGGTAAAACATGTCAATAAAGCCTAGAAGTAAGTACCGTCCTGAATAGTAAAATGAAAACAAGTGAGAGAGTGTGAGAAAGTGTCATGAATCCAGCAATACAGTAGTAATAACCCCTGAATAAAGTATACTGCAGTCAGTACAGAATGAAATGCATGTGAGAAGCAAAACCAAACAGCGAAATCTGTTCAAAGTGTTGCTGCAGCTGGAATGTGTATCCCAAAATCTGGATATGTTGGTCTCAGTCTGCAATATGCAGATAGTATGATTGTCTGATATACCAAACATCCACAGTTGTCTATAGCTATATAAAGCAAATGTAGCAGGATGATGTAGCTGAACAAAGCTAGATATGAATGTGCATGAAGAACAATAAAATGTATATTGATGTAGCAGTACCAGTCCTATCTCCAAGTTGAAGTAGTTATCATATAGGAAACTGTAGTTAGAACAGTAGTGTGTATATATGTGCAGCTATTAGAAATGTACAGCATATGTATTGGTATTTGAAGGTGTTAATATTATTTTCTTCACCCCACCCTATAACCACATATAACCCATTCCACGTGTAAATGGTATGTGCAATCACAATTAACACCTCTGGACATTTGTCCTGTTGGGTCATAAATATTTGCATGTCCGTTGATGCATCTGCCCTGTTCATACATCCAAACCTGATGGCCTGTTGCCATCAATCAACCCTGCATGTTGTTGGACTGTGTATTGTTGTTCAAATTATGCATGTGTTATGCTCGCTGTTCAATGGTGTGAATATCTGGGTGTTTGGTTAATGGGAATACTAATGCATGCTGTTACAACTAATTGTGAATGGTATTATATGTCACTAACCCAAACTGTCATGACATAATGCAAAACATAGGACGACAGGGAAGGCGGGTTCCAGCGGACCCACCTCTCACACCTCAGCTGGCGAGTGCACCTGGCACTAGTGCCCAGTCTGGACCCTCCTCCAGTGGCCCTGTGCCACCTGCGGGTGGAAGCGCTGCAGGGGATGGGGATTGTCCCCCCTCTGCAAGTGTGGCCGGAGGAGAACCACTAGTCACCCTCTGTAGCGTCCAGACTGTGGTGCGTAGGGAGATCCGGGACTCTGTTCTTGGGCCCCTACGACAGCTTGAGGCACAGGTGGCACAACTTATGGGCATGCCTGTTGCCCGGCCTACACAGCCCCCAGCACGGCCCCGTCCTGGGCAGTGAAGGAACAGTGGCAACTGCCTATGGGTGGGGATATCAGTTCCACTGTTGCCATCTGTGGGCTCATGGGCTCTGGATATCCAAACCTCCATCCCCGTCAATTGTGTAACCCCCCCACATGTGTCATACACCACTCCTGAATGCATCTTGTTTGTCTTGTCTGTTGACCTACCCAACCTACCTCCCCAGCTATACCGACTTCCTTCACCTGACATACCACTCTCACCTGAAAAAAAAAAAAAAAAAAAAAAGGGCACTCTGTACCCACAAAAAAATTACGCCCCATACATAGCTGCCCATTCCGCACACATGTCTGCTGGACATGGAAACTATCAATTACAATTGGCTGTACAAGTATTATTGTTGTCCTGACACCTCTCTCAGGGGTGGAAGGTTTCAAATGTCACACCAAATTACATACATATGCACAGATGTTGCTGATAAAGAAATGGGCAGCTACGGGCCTTACCTACATCCCTCCTGCAAATCCCAAGCTTGTTTCCCTACTGTCTTACCCTCTTTGTGACCCCTTTTTCACCACTTTCCTGTCTCCCCATTTTCATTTCATTCAAAGAAAATAGCGCGGGTGTGCGCCAGAGTAAGCACTGTTAAGCGGTTGTAAGAAGGTGTGCGCGTGTGTGCGCGGAGCTAAACACCAGTGTGCATGCGTGAGCTCCACGCAAACCAGCGCTAACCTGGTTACAACTGCTTAAAAGTGCCTTAGTCACTCTGATTGACAGGTCCTTTGTCAGTTCAAAAGCAAAATAAAATCCCACTGTCAGTCCCGAACCCAGGACCTTGGAAACAGTAGTCTGTATGGCCTACCACTAAGCCATGACTCTTATACAAAAGCATTGTGCTAAAATAAATATATCATGTAATAGTAGGAATGAATGTAAAGGGAATATAGGATGTGTAGTACACAAAGCATGTCATTTAGAATTACTGTCAAAATCAGTGGATTCCCATAATAGTAGTGTGTGAACAGAAACAGCCATGCTAGTTGGTAGCTAGTAGGTAATAATGTCAGTTAATGTATATATATATATATATATATATATATATATATATATATATATATATATATATATATATATATATATATATATATATATATATATATATATATATATATATATATATATATATATATATATATATATATATATAAATATATATATGTATATATATATATATATATATAGTTGTAGGTGTCATTGTGCATACACACTTACTACAGGGAACAGGAGAGAGGAATGGAGAAATGTGAATCTACAACACAGCCTGAATAATGAGAGAGATACTAACCTTTACACTCACAGAACAGTGTCCACAGCATACCAGCATGGTCCTGTACTAACACTCCACACATGCAATACGTTCATTGCACTGACTGGAAGCAGACAGAGACAGAGACAGAGAGTGAGAAGAAAAAAAAAATACACACGCTACACACTGAGTCTAAGATGTCAGCAGTGACAGTAGCAAGCCGTGCCAGCAGCAGCAGGTAGCAGAAGTAGTGGTAACGCAACCAGCTGTGACAAACACAGGTAATGTAAAGTAGCAGGTTAATACTCTGCATACTGTGAACCCTCCAAATGTGTCATAGGTCTGTATCTATAGGTATATCCATGTGATATGTTGTGTGTACATAGTTCCACCAAAAGGGGATGACTATATATTACATGTCAGTCAGTGTTAGGCCATGATCCTGGCAGCAGTTGTCTGTGTGTTGCCCTCAGCAATGGCTGTAGTGACTGTTTTGAAAGGTCAGCCAGGTTCAAAAGGCAGGATCAGCCCATCACAAAGGCAAACTGGCCGGGAACAAGTGTCTGCAGGTACCCAATATCGCTGTATATGCGTCCCATACTGAATAATTCCATAGCTTAGCAGACCAGGCCAGTTATGCTTATGATGTGGTAGTTCCCAGGGTCAGTAGAGGTGCCTCCTTAGTGGTGTGGGACCACTGTTGCTGTATGTCAGTGTCCAGGTACATATCCTGTAGTACGGCCAAGGTTAAATATCAGTCTTATATGCGGTTGTATGTCCTCTTGGAGTGCACGTAGCACACATCCAGGGATATCATCAGGTCACAGTGATGCTGTGTGTTCTGCTTTGCTGAGGGCGGCCCTCACCTGGACATGTGAGATGATAGGGAGGTTACATACAGGTGTGATAAGTATTTCAACTTGTGGGGGAGAAGGAGGGGGGATACGTGCACCGAACCTGTCTGCAAGAATGTTGCCAATATCTGTGTGTTCGGTGAATGTTAAGTAGGTGTGTATTAACTCAGAGCATATCTGAGGCATTTGGTCCATATGTGTAACATAACTGAAGAAGGCCTTGTGGTTATCCATAGTGTTTGTGGCCATTTCCCTCCCAGAGTAGGCCGTGGCCGTTGTTATGAGAGACCGTGGCGTTACCAGTGCTGACCACAGATGCCTTCCCTTAATGTGAATCTGCTCTGTCCTGCAGTAGCCTCCTGCTATTGTTATACAATCTGCCTCTGTCTGGGGTCCACCGGACAGGATGCCTAACCTTTGTGCATAGGGTCTGGGTTAGAAATGTGTGTGCAAGTTCCATGCAATCTGTGGGATGTCCGTGGTAAGCATTCGCAAAGGGGTCAGCAGTGTGGGTTGTGGCTTCCACTGGCCCAGTGGGCTGCATGGATACCATCTCAGTCCTAACAAGTGAATAACCGTCTAATCACATACATATCAAAGTAGTCTACTGTGCTGGTGGTGGTGGTGGGATATGTATATCCAGGCCGAGTAACTTGTGTCCACATCACACTAGTGGATGGCGTTCCACATACAGTACCTTGGTATGAACCCCCAGAGTGAGGTTGTGCATTGGACCTGTCGCAGTGTGCTGACCGATGGGGCATGCTAGTATGTTGTATGGAATGTGGCAGGTATTGTTGCACAGGTGTTGGCTGAGCACTGATATCTGGCCATGTACTTGTGTATCCACCACGAGACACACACATGCAACATATGGGAGTAGTAGTATATCACTACACTTGAGTATCATGTATACTATGTGTGCCATATATTGCTGACATAGTCTGCTGATATCCTGTTTGTGTTCTCTTCCAGGGAGATGGCGCATCAGCGTAATCCCGCCTACTCTGCAGCGGAAGATGAGGAGATACACCAGAGCCTAGTGCGGGAGTATGACATACTGTTTTCCCGCACCAGCCAGAATCAGCAGGAGAGGGCTGCACTGTAGCAAGACCTTGTCCATAGGGTAAATGACATTGGCATGCATAATAGGACATATGAGCAGGTACGACATCACTGCAGTGATTTAATCAGAAATGTCCGTCAGCGTGCGTTGGATATCCACAGGCAACAGGTTGCCGCAGGAGGTGGGGTGGCCACACATCCCCCCTCACCAGACTGGAGGGGCTACTCCTAAGTGTTGTGGCTCCAGCCCCGGAACAGCAACAGCAATACACCTGCATCATGATGGAGGCTGGATCCACACAGCAGCACGACATGGAGCATGCAGGTAATATGCCATATGTACACTTGACTGTTCTGTACACTGTTAGTTTATGCATGTGTAAGGTGTGTTCGTGGTATGTAGCTGTCAACATAGTATGTAATTGTGCATGTGTGATATTGGCAATATCAGCAGCTGACGTGTGAAAGGCAACTGGTGTACTACTGCACTGTATCATATGCAGTATCAATGGCATAGTTGTGCCCACTGACAGTAATCTCATCATTTCTGCAGGTCCCTCCAGGGTTACAGCAAGGCAGGCCATCCATGCTGGTGAGTGTGTTAAACAATACCTATAATAGTCCTGATAGTGCTAGTAACACTAATGTAACTCAGTAGTGCTCTGTGTGTATACTGCGGGGTGTGCATGTGTGCATGTGTGCAGGTGTGCCTGTGTCCATGTGTGCATGTGTGCATGTGTGCAGGTGTGCCCGTGTCCACGTGTGCATGTGTGCATGTGTGCCTGTGTCCACGTGTGCATGTGTGCATGTGTGCATGTGTGCCTGTGTCCACATGTGCATGTGTGCATGTGTGCCTTTGTCCACATGTGCATGTGTGCATGTGTGCACGTGTGTGTCCACGTGTGCATGTGTGCATGTGTCCACGTGTGCATGTGTGCATGTGTGCCTGTGTGCATGTGTGCATGTGTGCATGTGTCCACGTGTGCATGTCTGCATGTGTGCCTGTATCCATGTGTGCCTGTGTCCATGTGTGCATGTGTGCATGTGTGCATAAGTGCATCACTGGTAACATTGTGTGGACACTGTAAACTGTGTTTCCTGTCTTCTTCCCACAGGTTCTGGTGCTGCTCTGGTGTACTGCATCAGGGAACCTGAATCTGGTGCCACAGGTACTGGTAATGATGATATCTGTGTAATGGTACAGGAAGGTGCGTCAGGGTCCGCCATTGGTCAGCCAATTGACAGTACACAGCTGTCAACCCCATCATTGCGCACAGTCATCCTGCCAGTACAGCCTTTGTCACCTTTGTCCCTAGGTGATGGACAGGATACAGTGGGCATTGACCAGGGTAATGTGGTATCTGTGGCACATGCTTCCCCACACAGCAGCCATGGGCAGGGTCCTGCGATGGTACCTCACAGGCAGTTGCCCATGGGTTCTCGTGGGAGCATCCGTAGGCGTACTGCCTCTGGCAGACGTGCCCAAAGAGGTCTGTCAACCTCAGCTATGTTTTGGGCTGTCATGCAGGCACAGTCGCTCATGGAAAGGTACACCAGACAGGGTCTGAGGGAGCTGAGAGCATGTCACACAGCCATGACTGACAGTATGCGTGACATCGCGGATGCTATCCGTAATTTCACCGATGTCATAGACAGACATTGTGGGGACATATTACAGCAGTTCCACAACCAAATGTCCATGAGCCAGGGCAATGGTGGGCGGTTGCAGCATCGACGTGGCCGTATGCCAGCAACAGCAGCAGCTGGCAGTCAGCGTGGACGACAACAGGCCTGCGCACGCCCCCATAGTGCCAGCAGCAGCCCCAGCAATGCTGGGTCTGTGCTGTCATCGGAACGCCCCAGGAGACCACGTGCACGTGTCTCTGGACAGTCCCAACAGGGACCTATGTCCAGTCAACACACTCCCGCTTCTGATAACAGTACCCAGTCTGGCTTAGTACTGGATACGGTCCGTAGCACCCCTGCCAGGCACAGGTACCGTGTCCGTGCCCACAGACACTGATCTGTATGACCTGCCAGGTGCAGTCTGTGGCTGTCCACAAACCCCTGTATATGGCAGCCATGAGGTGGAACTGTGTGCGTGCATACACACATGCGAAATGTTAACACCTAGGGCTACCACATACATGCACACACTGCACCAACAGTGCCCCACCATGTACTGCGGTCCCTCACCAACACACATACACACACATGTCAATTGGTGGTATCAGTGGCAGACTCAGGCATACCTAATTCACACCCTGTGCATATGATGACACTGTGCCACCTCCTGCAATCTCCAACATCATTGCGGGAACAGGTAAACACGTTGCTGATGCACAGGGTGACTACATAGAAGTGTATTAGTAGTATCATGTTGGTAACAGTACAGTGCGCTGATATGACTGTGTGTATATCCCAGCATGCCTGATGCAGTAACCATATGACTGTCCTGAATTGTTATCTGCACCCATAGTACATACCAAAGTGTAACAGCTGCACATTATTGCATGCCGGTGGTAAGGATGTCAACAGATAGCCACATACATGGGTAGCACAGGGGGGAAGCTAATGCAAGTAGTGATATGCAATGATGGACATGTACAGTAATGGTGTCAAGTTGCCCACAACGACTATGCAATGTGGATGTTTGCGCATGTTGATATGGGTGCAGTACCAATGTAATCCAAATCACAATTAACTATGACATAATATCAGTTCTACCATGGGCATCTGCGCTGTGCATTCCTGGGTACATGTTGATAGTGCCTACATATTTGCACTGTTACTTACTGTTAGTGTTACCCGTTCTTTGTTGTAAAAAGAACTACTTCCAGCCCTGCTTACTGTAGCTTTGTTTGCATGCATGTTGGCTTGGGGTTCCCTGGAACACTGCTTCCACCTGCAATGCAGAGTTACAGTGCTTCTGTGGACTCCTAGTGACATCTGCAAAGCGTACAATACGTATGTCAAGTTTACACATGACAGAACGTCACTGTCCGTCCTGTTCGCATGTACGTTGCCTGTGACACATTGCACATGTCTTACCTGGCATTTACCTACTTGTGCAGTCATATATGCCAGTGCTATGAAACAGCAGTACACCCACACATACACACCTTCAGTATGTTGTTCCCCATTGGCCCTATGTGTTGGTACTCACCATGGCAATCACACTACTAGGGTAGCATGTGCAAAGGTAACCTGTGAATCACCTCTATGGTCCAGTTGTGGTTTATGTGAGTCATGTGGCAATGTCACAGCTGCCACATGTATGCAGTCAACCATCACCCTTGGCCAGGAACATACAACACATGTGTGGGATGCCACCACACAGCCAATCTGGGGACTGAGCTCCCTGAACCCAGTAATGCCATACCCTGTCAGGTGGCATGTCATACTACAGTGACTACAATACAAGTCAGACATAGACATGCACTGACAGCATGCTGAGCACACTGGGGCATACGTGGGGACTCAGAATAGCATCCTGCCTGAGCATCACACACCTCCGCAGCTAGCACACAGGCATATGTTACGTCGGAACAGAGCACATGCCACACATGGCACACACATCCCGTGTGCCACACACTCACAGCCTGTAGGGCTACACAACACACCTGCTACAGATGTGTCGGGTACCTGTCTTGGGCACTGCAGTGGGGTCCCGCTCAACAGGCTGTATATGGTGAAGGTCACAGTGATATGCCTCAGGGGCACTATGGTCCACCACAAAACACATGCATACAGGTCAGTCAGAGGCATGGACACATATGACTCAGTCATTGACCATGCCACTATGGATGACCTGAGACATACCTCCCTGGACTACATGATAGGGAACATAGAATGGATCTCTCAGCATGTGGCATGGGCCAGTATGAGCCTGATCTTGGTTGCCAACATACCCTCACCAGGTATGCTACCACAATATGTAGGAAGGGTGTTCTATATCTACATTATGCTCAATCTCCAATGTCATACATAGGGTATCCAATGGCTGTCAACGTGTGCTTACATGCTAGGGAAGCCACAATGATGTGCAAGGGGCTGCTTGCACATGACACCCATGGCCCAATGTATATTGGCGAAGCTCCTTGATACACACATACTGCCTTATGCTGCAGGACATGGATTACATAGCCACCTCCACAGGTATCACACAGGTTAGGACACTAACAGTGCTGCTACACAACACCAGCAGTGTACACTGCAAGATGCATGCACTGGACACTGTCCTCAGCACGGTGAACTGCAATGTCTGGGCAGTACCAGAGTCCTGATGCATGGCTCACAGGTGCAACCCATCACTGCCAGGTTATGCCTCATACCATGCCTGTTGTCCCCTACACATGTAACACACATGGACAGGGGGGTGGTATCCCAAGGCACCACAGATACACACACCTCCAGGTTGTTGGCGCAGCACAAAGCATCAGGGCCTATTCATGTGCAGCTAACAGTGTGTCGGACTGCCGTCTGGTTCATAGCCTGGCACACACAACCCTCCCATACACAGGAAAACCACCTATCCTCCATAACAACACTGGCAATATGACAGTCTCAAGAACTGTCTTTATATGGCTGGACTGCATCCAGCCAAACATTGTGCGTGAGCATTACTGTAGCTACAACACACTAGTTGAAGGGTTCCCAGCATGTGGTCACTGAATTGCAGTGGAATGACATGTTACCACTCCCACAACAGGTGGGAACATGCAGCACCTGTACATCGACTACATGTAGACTATATGGCCCAGACCAGATGTGTATCCCCTGCTGTAGGTATTTTACCATACACACCCACACTGGATAGACACATACCGCGTGCGGCCCCTGCACAGTAAGACACAGTCATATTGTTATGCATTGCAAATACCATTTATCCACTCGAGGCATGTGTCAGACATGGTAACTACTGCAGGTCACAGGTATTTATGTGTATGTGTCACACACATACATCATGTGTGCAATGACATTGCTGGTTTAGGCAATGGCATGCATTGTTATGCACAAAGACCCACACAAGGTCATAATGTGTGACATAACCACACGTGGCAGTTGTGGGTTACCAAAAAAATACCTATCTGTACTCTGACAATGGTAATAGACCCAGTAGCAGAGCGCACTATTGGCATTACTGGCCAACTAGCCCTGTTTGGCTGTGCTGATAGTGTGGTGACATCCCCTGTGTTTACTGGGGGAATATGCAGCATCTGGTGTATTGTAGTATTTGCCAAAAGGATCTGTTCTCTCATACTTGCATTTACACACACCCTACTATCCCCCCCCCACACACACACTTGCCATTTGCAGGATTCATACCCCTACCTAAGTCACGGCATGCGAGAGAGACACATTAGCGAAGTGCACTATTCAGATTTCTAGATGGTTCCTCTTCTCTGGCTGCACTCATAGGGTGCTGACATCATCAGTGTTTTGAAAGGGTAATGTGCATCAGGTAGTGTGATCTCCTGATTGCCAAAACTAACATGTTTTTCATACAGAATTGCACACACACAAACTCCCCACATCCAAACACACACTTGCCACTTACAGGTTTCAAACCCCTACCTAACTATGTTATGACACTTAAGACATACACATTAGCAGAGCGCGCTATTCGCATTACTGAGAGTTTTTCCTTCTCCTGCTGTACTTATAGGGTGCTGACATCATCAGTGTTTAGAAAGGGGAATGTGCATCCTGTAGTGTGTTCTCCTAGTTGCTAAAAGGGATATTTCTTTCATACAGACTTAAATACACACTAACTCCCTCCACACACACTGAGCATTTGCAGGATTCAAACCCCTACCTAACTATGTTATGACACTCTAGATGGACGCATTAGCAGAGCACGCTACTCACATTATTGGGAGTTGCCCCTTCTCCTGCTGTACTTATAGGGTGCTGACATCATCAGTGTTTAGAAAGGGGAATGTGCATCCTGTAGTGTGTTCTCCTAGTTGCCAAAAGGAATATTTCTTTCATACAGACTTGCACACACACTAACCCCCTCCATACGTACTGAGCATTTGCAGGATTCAAACCCCTACCTAACTATGTTATGACACTCAAGATGGACGCATTAGCAGAGCACGCTACTCACATTATTGGGAGTTGCTCCTTCTCCTGCTGTACTTATAGGGTGCTGACATCATCAGTGTTTAGAAAGGGGAATGTGCATCCTGTAGTGTGTTCTCCTAGTTGCCAAAAGTGATATTTATTTCATACAGACTTGCACACACACTAACCCCCTCCACACACACTGAGCATTTGCAGGACTCAAACCCCTACCTAACTATGTTATGACACTCGAGATGGATGCATTAGCGGAGCATGCTATTCACATTACTGGGAGTTTTTCCTTCTCCTGCTGTACTTATAGGGTGCTGACATCATCAGTGTTTAGAAAGGGGAATGTGCATCCTGTAGTGTGTTTTCCCAGTTGCCAAAAGGGACATTTCCCTCACACAAACCCCACTCACCCACTGAGCATTTGGAGGATTCAAACCCCTACCTAACTATATTATGACACTTGAGGGAGACGCATTAGCAGAGTGCACTATCCAAATGACTGGGCATCTGTTGTGCACCTGCAGTATTTATAGGGTGCTGACATCTTTATTTCTACAAAGGTATGTACATGTAGTACTACCTGTCAGGTGGGGGATAGCATATATATGCATTTGCAGCCACATACGTCAGGGTCAGATTTGCACATTGCACTGGCAGGTTATGTTCTATACCATGCTTTGTGACCACAGCACCTGTAACACACAACACAACCAGTCCAGAACACCACACCCACATCCAGGACACACACTTAGCTTCCCTGGGAACAGTGCCGGGATATGCATGTGTTCACATACACCATTCCAGTTGTTAACATCAGGTACAGGCATATTGTGTGTGAGAACAACTCAGGCCTCTACCACTTCACCCTACAGCCACTACAATTTGTGGGTCCATGTGCTATGGCAGAACCACACACCACAGCCACATGGGGGAATACATATTGCACCTGTCCATCTGCAACATGGGTACTCACTGTTCCACACCAGAGGTAGACCACCATTATTGATATCTGACCATACCCACCTTTCCCTGGACATCCATATCCCATCTCCACCCCCAGGCAAGGTTGTCATTGCACACAAACTGTATTTAGCACAAGCAGACTCTACACTTGTGAAGACTGGGGTGGACGACTTCAGAGGACCCATGCTGGGGGACTATACTGGCCACTCAGCATAATCCTTGACAATTGCATTCTATGATCATGTGTACGGTTTGCATTGATCATGCTATCCCACATATACCCATGACTGTTCCACAACAAGACACCTGTCAGGTGTACACCAGCCATATATGAGCCGTACAACAGACAGAGTGAGCTAATACATTGCAGAGCTGTAGCCCACAGAGGGAGGACATCTGTGAACAGTTCCAGCATGGCACTTCATTCACACATAATCATCACAACACAGTGTTGACAGTGGAATTGTCCAGAGAATGCAGCTAGGGCTCCCCTCAGTCTGTTATTGATGGCCACCTACTGTTAGAGATCCTCAGCAACCCTCTTCCAGCACACACCGACAACATGGCTGTGGCTTAGCACATTCAAACCCTGGGATCTCCACTGTGCCCCTGCTTGACAGAGGCACAGCTCACTAGCCTCACATGTTGCCTTATGTGACCTACTTTACAGTGGCACATTAGCCTACTGCACTGGGGAGGCAGATGACAAGCACACTCTGGCTGAGCTGTCATTCCCTAGGGCAACAAGCCTAGTATTGACCTCTATACCCATATGTTCAATTGTCAGATGCACAATATTTGTTGTGCTGTTCTACTGTTTGCAGGTCTTTATTGCCATAGCATTCCCTGTTCCTATGACCAACTTGTGTATCTGTGGAAGATGTTTGCATATGACGGCTATCCACTATATCACTTATGTCTCTGTAGTCATTTACTGTGTGCACTGGGCAGATTGCTGTGTTGTGGTTGGTTCCTGGAATGACACGTAAAATACCAGATATGTGTGGCCAACTGCTAAACGGAGATATGGCCTAAGTGTGTGAGCATGCCCAGTTCAGCCTTTCCATGGCATGTTGTCTGACATATGCCTCATTTATCAAAGTGTGCGAGCATGCCCAGTGTGAGCTTTCCATATGTTGCACTCTGAAGTCCACCACATATTTGGGTGTGTGTGAACTTCAACAATATCTCACATTTATGGTTGTGTGTTGGGTGTCATGTTGTGTACTAACTGGCCAACTGCTTCGTGTCTGCCACAACAGGGATTATACTGTGCCTGCAGGGATTGCATGGGATACTTTGCAGACAGTTGTCAACATACTTTCATAATGACCTAACACTGTAGTACCGTATAGTGTACTGGTTCAGTACTTTCACTGTGGTGGACAGTATCCTGGGCTTTAGTCCTATCACTGCTTGACATCTTCATAGTGAGCACAACAGACTGTGTAGGGGCCAGTTGTGCACATATGACCATGTTGCATTATGTTCAGATATGGACTACCTACACCAGGCTCGTCCAACATTGGTAGTGAATTCCACAACATGGGTGGACATTGGCAAACACTAGCGATGTTCCCTAGGCCATTTCTGATGCTAGTCACAGGGTGTGTTTGTCCTTCGACACACATTGTAACTGGAGCTTGCCATGACATATGTCATGGTTAGTATACTGTGCCTCCGTCTACCTCTGACATAACAGTGATACCCAGGGTTAGCCTACCATCTTCCATCCACTCATCAGGATTCCTCTTGAGGGGTGTCGATAGGTGACTCTCTGGCTGACCTGTACCGGGAGTTTACTGAAGAGTGGGGGTGCCTTCTGTGTTATGGATCATTCTGTACAGCTTGTCCTATGTATGCCAGTGCTGGGGTTCAGGTCTCTCATGTGCATAGCTCACTGCCATTCAGATTGTACAAGGTGCAGCATGTTCATTGATTCCAGGTTGGACATGGCTTCATACATCAGGCACAGCTTGCCTGTAGCTGGTCAGTATGGCAGTGTGTGGGGCTGCAGTTTGTTTACTCAGGCAACACATGGCATCTGTTCATGCTCTTTGCTACTCCTGGTGGGGTACTGTTGTGGACTTTACAGTTGATGAAGGTGTCTGCTGAGGTATATCCCACAGGTGCTATTGTAGTCAATTGTGATGCTGATGAAGGATGACTGCAGATCCACAGTGACCTCCCCTTATCTACATCTGACAACCTTCATGATTGGGTGGGTATATAGTATGTTTCTTTGAACACTACAGCCACATGTTTGTCCAGTGCAGGATATCTATCACCTTTTGTCCCCAGGTCTCTCATTAAATGTTAGGTATGTAATGGGTTAACACCTGTGTGGTAATTTGTGGGCACTTACTGTATATCCATGGTGGTTGTCTATACACAGTTCTGCAATTAGCTTGCTGACATGGCTATGGCTCCAGTTGTCTGTTTGTAGGTGGCCCTTTTGTGGGTTGCTTGTGTCAGCTGGGGGTCGGATATGGTGGGCTGTTTGTACTCCTCTGCATACATGTTCAGTCACAGTCCTTCCATGTTGGCCTATACCTATGAGACATATATACAGAATGGGGGGGGGGCAGGACCAGGCCTTGTGGGATGCCACTCATATCTGCTTTGTAGTCTGACATGGATGCAGCATGTCTGACCATGTCAGTTCTGTCCTTGGTCTGGTTTGCAACCCCTCTACTGACATAGGGGTATATATTTAAGCTGGTGAACATATCCATACTGAACTTGTAGGGTATTATCTAGAAGCATATGCATGGTCCAGCTACGCTATGTGGACCACATTGCCCTCATCAATGACCTTAATGACTGCTTCAAATGGGTCACACATGTTTAGTGGCAGAATCTGCAGTTACGACAGCCACACTGTGTAGGGTCCAGTATCAGTAGGTCCACAATAGCTTTATGTCTGCGGTACATACTGATCCTTTCCATAGCTGTGCAGACCAAGCTTATCAGGATCCTGGGGTGGTAGTTTGCAGTATCTATTCAGGCAACACCTTTGTTGTGAAGGACCACTGTTGTTGTACACTGCTCTTTGGGTACATATCCTGTGGTAAGGCTGAGATTGGGCAGTAGTGTGATTTGGCATTCCATTATTCTTGGAGTCCATGTTGGCCTCAGCCCAGGACACCATCACATACCTTTGCTGCTGTGTGTTTTGCTTGGCAGATGGCTGTTACCTCATCATCTGCAATGTCAGGGGACCAGCAGTCTGCTGGGATAGATATTTTGCATTCTGGGGGGGGGGGGTTTGCACTGCACCTGTCAGGTTGTATGTTAGCAATATGTGTGTGTGTGTGTTTGGTATGTTGTTTGTAATATCTGTGTGATTCAGAGCATATCTGTGGATGCCCAACATGGTTCCTACCATCAGTTAAGTAAGCCTTGTGATTATCCTTAGTGTCCTGTACAATTTGTATCTTCATAGGTTCATGGGTTCATACCAGGCTATCCATCCTAGGGCATTAGTAAGCCTAGCCAGAGTGTGTGTGTCTTTCGCCGCCCCTTGCTATGTGACTATTATGGCCATTTATGAATTTCTTTACTGTGCCTCTGTCTGGTCATGACACAGTGAAGACCCCCAGTATACATGTACGATCATCCATCCACTTGGCAATATTCCTGTTGAGGGGTGTCACTGAGGGGCTCTGGCTAACATGGATTGGGATCCTGTTTCTGGGTGTGGGGAGCCTCTGGGTTATGTATCTGTCCCTCCGGCACATCCTATTTCATTATGTGTTAAGGCTGACATCTGTCACTCTCACAGCTCCAATGGCTTTGATTTCCTGTGGTGGAGCATGTCCATTACTCCTGTGTTGGACATGGCCTTGTACAACAGACATACAATGCCTCTGTGTAGGCAGTCTGTGACTGCATTCAGCTGGGGTGTCTACAGCCAGGCAGCATATGACATATATTTCACACCCTTTATCCTCTTGGTGGGGTAACTATGAGGTCTTCCGAACTGCTGCAGGTGTCACGTGCGGTACATCCCATATGAGTCATTGTACTAGATTATGGGTCTGATAAGGGAACAGTACAGCGGCACAGTGACCTCTGTTGATGTAGATGTGAATCCTTTCATGATACGGTGTCCAATATCGACAATCTTCCTAGCCACATTGGCACTGTGAGTGTCACATGACAGATTACTGTCGACTTGTGTCCCTAGGTCCCTGATTACTCCTTGCATACATAATGGTTTGCCACCTATGTGGTAATTTGTGTGTACCTTGTCTGGTATTTGGTGGGACATTCATACTGTCCAGTGTCTTCAGGATGTCTGGGTGGAGCTCTTGTGTGTGAGAGTGTGGTCTGTCGCATGCTACAGACTGTACAGCAGTTTTGACTACACTTAGGTGCATATGGGTGGTCTCCGCTGCTTTGTGCATTGTCAGTTACCTGGCCATATGGGTGTCTGTGCTGCATATGGATACTCCCCCTCCTTTGATGTTTTGGTCCAGGTGTTGGGGCCATAACGCATGCATAATATGTGGTATAACCTGGTAGTGCTGGTGTGCTATCACTAGGCTTGCAGCAGGCTTCTGTCACTGCACAGACATCGATGTTCTCCATACTGGGAAGTGCCTCAGGGGCATGCATATTGCAGTTTACATATCTGGCATTGGTAAGCATTACCCTTATGTTTCTTACCACTTATGTTTTCTAGGGTGGTGGGCAGTCTTTTTGGCCTTGCCTACATACGGCTCTATGGAGGTGGCAAAGACCTTATCCAGTATCCAGACACACAGGGGTAACAGGTGCAAGCCATCCCTGGAACAGCAGCATGGCTTGTCATGCTTGACATCTCAAGCAGACAGACATTAGACCCTCTTGGACTGACAGCTGTAACTGTGCCACCTGTTAGACATGATCATTCTGTGTTTGTACTGTGGCATCATTCTTGGTGAGGGTTGGATGCTGCACACGGCCAGTGTCATACCGGCCTGGGGTACATACTCGGAGAGCTCATCCATGTCTCTTTTCATGTAGACCAGGGAGGTACATCTCAGGTCATTCACACCAGCATGGACATTGACTGCATCATATTTCTGCTTGCTTTGGGGTGACCTGCGTACTTGTGTTATGTGGCATATTGTGGCAGCCTACAGGCAGCTTACTGTACCCTTTCCCTTGTTCAGTCTGGTGAGTGGGACAGCAGTGTGTCTGCCTATACAGACACCTATTACAACTGTATCAGGCATGTTGTTTCTCCTTCTGGCCTGTGACTGTTTGGCACCCCAGCTTTGTGTACTATGTGTTGCATGTGCTATGTTTGGAGGTTGTGGTTGCTTGTGATCTGCTTTGGAGGCTTTTGTTGGTGTGGTGTTTTTGTAATTAGGGCCTCCGGGAATGTTTTGGTGTGTTTATGTGTTTGGTTTACAGTTGTGGTAGGTCTATGTGGGACTGGGTTTGTGGTGTATGTGGTTACCTTCTCCTCCTGACTAGTTTTGACAGTACTGAGTTGGGGGAGCTCAACCTCTGGTTTGGATACATGGTTGCATCTATCACATATATTTGTATTTATTGGAGGGGGTTGTGGTTGTCTGTGTACTTGGGACAGGTGTAACATTGCCTCTGGATTCACAGATTCTACATGTTGTGGCTGGCGTTAGTGGATTTTATGTGTGGACATATGTTATTGCCATACTACTGATCAGTGATTACTTCCCTTTTTATGTTTGCTCTATCATGTGGTAGCTTCCTCATTCTCTTGCATGGTTTGGTAATGGCTGGAGTCCAGCATGCCAGATGCCTGCGTGTATGGCATTGTGTCTTGCTGTTATTTGTGATTGCATACTCCAAGCATTCCTGGCTGTGTTCATGGAATGCCTGTATAACATGTTCTGCGGTGTGTCCCATGTTCTGCACTTGCACAGGCCTTTCGTGGATTCCACATCGGTTTGTAGGGGTGCAACCTATGATTTACACATGTTTTTCACTGTGGTATTCTGGCCAGGGACTGGGGTCGGGATGTGTATATCCAGTGTGATTACTCTATGCTCTGGTCTTACCAGTGAAGGATACACTTCTCATCTTGCCATCCAGTACACATGTTGCTGATTATCACATCCAGTATGCTTACCCCTCTTGTGAGAGTGGTACGTTGTTCCTGGGCATTTTGGTTTATGGATTCTGGGAACTTTTCTCCGACTGTGTTGGTGCTAGTATAATGCTCCCGGTGTATGTCTGGGTATTTTCAGTCAAGCAATATAATGTGGTTTGGGGGGCTTGATATATTCATGTATTCCAACATAGGCCAGGTGCAGTTCCTGGTATTGGGACAGTAGTCTGCAGCAGGCTATATACTGGGAGGCGGTTTTAGCCATTGGTATTTGACCATGGCTAATCCATGCTGCTTCTTGTTGTGGTACCAACATGGGGGTGTGGTTATCCTTGCCATTTCTTGCTAGTCACCCTCCTTTTGTAGCTTGTTCCATGTTTTGCGGCTGTACAGCACAGTATGAGGTGTGACCTGGTAGTGTTAGGGTGCTGATGTGAGCCTTGACCCAGTTCTCTATTACAGGACTGATATCTACATTCTCCATACTGTGTGGGTTTACACTGCACACATCTTGCTGTTTAGACTTCTGGCATTGGGTAGCATTACATATAGGTTCCTATCCCTTGTGGTACCTATGAAGGTGGGTTTGTGTTTTGAAACTTACCTATTCAGGGCATGATGTGGGTACTGACAGCCTTTGCCAGTATCCATGGGGCATGGACTGATAGGTGCACGCCACCCCTAGCAGGTGGTGCATCATGTCATGCTCTGCATGTCTTCCCAGCCTGAAACACATTGGCTCCCCTTTGACTAACTGCATTACTTCAGCCAGTTATTGCACTTGATCATCCCATCGTCATTTTGTGGTTTCATGCTTGGTGAGGGTGGATGTTAGTCAGGGTGCTCAGGTGTGCATATAGTACATGGTGTTACATTACTTGACACATGGCATTCATGCCTCAGGTGGTGCTGCAGGGCTGCCTCTGTCAGATGAGCATATTACACTTCCCTGTACATGTTTGTGAGCAGGTCATGTCATTTTAGGCATCCATGTTATTATTTGAGTGAGTCAGAGGGGTTATCATTCCCAGGGTTCCTACTGAGCCAGTGTATGTGCTATGCGTTGCCTCTTTGCCAAGGCCAGGACATACTGGGCACACCTCCTTCTGCCTACTGGGGCAGGCTCAGGTTGTTCCTTCTCTGAGTCACGCTCTGCCTGTGATGGCCTTGGCAATGGTGGGGGGCTGTTTGGCCCAGCCCTATGCTGGTCCTGCTGCAGCTGTTTTCGCAAGATCATATTATGTAGCATAGCACATACCATGACAATTTGGGTACATGTAGTTGGTGTGTACTGCAAGGCTCCACCAGATGTGTCCAGACACCGGAACCAAACACACGCTCTATTACATTACGTGTTTGTGCATGTGCCTCATTATGGCGTTCCTGTTCAGGTGTGTGTGCGTTTCTGATGGGTGTCATCAGCCACGGGTCCAGTGCATAACCTGCATCCCCCACTAGGTGTCCGTGTGGGATGTCCCAATTGGCAAATGTCTGGTACAGCTGCGTCAAATGCCAGATGTGGGAAGCATGGTAACTCCCAGGGCAGCCAGCACACACATTCATTATTATGCCCTGGGCATCACACACGACCTGGCAGTTGATGCAGCGGAAGCCCTTGCAGTTAATGTAGGCTCTACCCCGCTCACCGGCTGGTGCTTTGATGCGTATGTGCGTGCAGTCTATTGCACCCACTACCTCAGGGTATTCCGCTATTTGCTGGAAGAGACGCATATTGCTGACCAATACCTCACGGGCATTGGGGAAATATACATGATCACCGACATGTGCTGACATGGCATCCAGGAACTGGTGCAGTACCCTGGAGGCTGATGTCTGTGATATCCCCATCATATCACCAGTTGGTCTCTGGAAGGTACCTGTTGCTAGTATTCTTAGGCCAACACATACCTTGGTTTCCACTGGGATGGGTTCCCCTCTGTTGGTTCTGTGTGTGAGGCGTGGCCTGCACAGCTCAACTATTTGCTGCAGGAACTCTCTGTCCACTCTATAGCGCTCTACTATCTCCAGCTCACGTAACCCATGGTAGGTGACCCTGGGCCTGTACACTCTTCTCCGTCTCCTCAGTGTGGGTTGTCTGGCACCATCTGCATTGTCACTACCCTCAGCAATTCGCCTATGTCTCATTATGACAGCTATGGCAACCCCTAACATTTCTGCTCTGAATGAAGCTTTTTCAGTTTTCACTTCTATTAGCTTACTCCTGTCTTGCAGTGTCTCTTAAGAGAAACATCCTGCACTACTGTTTGCAGAGTTTTAAGTGCTGGGCTGGGCTACTATTCTGCCTGTGTAATTGCCTGCTTCTAATTGTTTTCACCTGCTAGCTTCAGCTGTATTCCCTGCTAGCTTCCTACTAATTCTGTTGCTTCCTTTCTCCTTTTTGTTTCCTCAGGGGGGAGCAACGTGCATACCAGCAGAAACACACTCACAATGGCTTACACGTGCGCGCACGTGCTTACACGGTTCAGAATCTACTTATTCGGGTTAAAACGCGCGCACACCCGTGCAAACAGTGTTACAAGTCTGCCAACAGCCTCCTACATGCTCAGCCTGGCTGCACACCACACCAGCAAACAGTGTTAAACATCTACCAACACGCTCCCACATGCTCAGTCTGCCTTACACATGTGCACACTGCCCTACTCGCGCTTCATGGCACGCACACATGCACGTGCACGCCCAGCAAGAAACTTTAGTGTAAGTAACAGTGTACACCTTCCATTTCTTGACTTTCCCAGACTTATCTTGTGGCACTCCTCTTTCCCTGATCTGGGTCTGTCATCTGTCATGTTACACTGACCTCCAATGAACTGCATTTCTTTCTACCATCCCCCCCTGTGATGTCACCTATCTCCTACTCTATTCCTCCCCCTTATGTATCTCTTACACTATTCAGACTGTGCTCATTTGCTATGTGACTGTGAGATTCAGTATCCTAACCCTCATTTACATGAGATTGCCTACTAATGCTTAGTTACATTTCTTACACTCAGCTTCCCCCCTTAGCAACCACTACACAGTGGCCATGTTGTTTTTGGTCTGCTGGTCCCTGCATTGTCATTCCATGTATTGCATAAAACCCACATTTGTGGGTTTATAACCTTCATTTTTATGTTTTATACAGCGCAGCCCGCTTCGCGGGCTGCGCTGCGTTTAAACATCGGCCGAAAAAAAAAAATTATATTTTTATTAATTTTGCATTGGGTTACCTTGCCAATGGCCACATATTTGGCCATTGGCATGCTGCCTGACACATATGCACCCTTTATTTGGAGCTGACATGGCTCCGTTGTAAAATTTGCAGAAACGTACTCAGTTGTCAACTGAGTACATTTCTGCAGCTAAAACGTCTCTTACACGGGATGGTTTCTGCTTCGTGGATCGCTAATATACCTCATTTGCATACCTTTCAGATGCAAGTGAGGTATTTAGCATGTCCACGCCCAGTTCGTGTAAGAGACGTTTTAGCTGGTCTCTTACACGGAGTTTAGGGCTGTTCCTGGATCGCGAGGCTTGCATGGAGTGTTACATGTCTGTTACACTCCGTGCAAGCCTTCGTGAATCCTGCCCAACATCATTCTTGTGGGAAGATAGCACATTTTCCAATAAAAAAATATTATTAATGTTCCAATCATTAACAACTATCAAAATGCATCAAATGTTACTATCTGTGAACTGTTAGTTTTTTGACCAGCAGAAATTCTGCCTTGCACTTGACAAATATTGTAAAATATCTACTGCAAAAATTCTCTTCCCTGATCTTGACAAGTGCATACCATCCTGTCTATGTGAATTTATTGTCTGCAAGCTATCCCTTCCTTCCTGCAAACAGTGAAAAACTATTGTAAGAAATAAAACAGAAATTCAAATAAAACTTTTCTAACCAAGCTACTTCACAGTCAATCACAAAGACAGAATTGTTTAGATAAAACTCTTGCAGTGGTAAAACATGCCAACAATATCACAGTTGCAGATGGGAAGAATGCTATTGGTCGTAGCATCAGTCGAGCAGCACCTTGCAGTAGTGATTATTAATGTCTCTTCCTAGCGGTATGTGTAAGGTGGTATCATGTGCTGATAACAATGGTGCTGCCAGTGGGTGACATTCCACAGCTTTACTGACCAGGATGTTAATGATGCATCCCAGGTAGAATGGGCCATTGGACAGGGGCGTGAGTGATATGCATGAAACACACACAAAATTCATAGGAATGCATGGCTTGTCTCTAACCTGTGAAACCAAGATATGTATAGCTCCTTTGTTTGTAGCTACAGGGAACTTTCAGAAACTAAAAAGGAACACATTGGGTATCTTAGGAGGGTGTACATCTAGAATACATAATAGGCTTCTCAATATAATGCTCCAAATGTGGGTAAGAATATGTCATTTCCTTGTATACAAGCATACGTCCATTCTACAACATCATGCACCTCTTGAGGTAGTGGGTGCCAAAGATTGCAACCCTATAACAATAAAAGCCCCTCTTAGCCCACAGTCACAAAGATTTGTGAACAGGAAGGGCTATGATTTCAGTCACAAAAGATGAGGTGTGACCTGGTAGTGTTAGGGTGCTGATGTGAGCCTTGACCCAGTTCTCTATTACAGGACTGATATCTACATTCTCCATACTGTATGTGTTTACACTGCACACATCTTGCTGTTTAGACTTCTGGCATTGGGTAGCATTACATATAGGTTCCTATCCCTTGTGGTACCTATGAAGGTGGGTTTGTGTTTTGAAACTTACCTATTCAGGGCATGATGTGGGTACTGACAGCCTTTGCCAGTATCCATGGGGCATGGACTGATAGGTGCCGCCACCCCTAGCAGGTGGTGCATCATGTCATGCTCTGCATGTCTTCCCAGCCTGAAACACATTGGCTCCCCTTTGACTAACTGCATTACTTCAGCCAGTTATTGCACTTGATCATCCCATCGTCATTTTGTGGTTTCATGCTTGGTGAGGGTGGATGTTAGTCAGGGTGCTCAGGTGTGCATATAGTACATGGTGTTACATTACTTGACACATGGCATTCATGCCTCAGGTGGTGCTGCAGGGCTGCCTCTGTCAGATGAGCATATTACACTTCCCTGTACATGTTTGTGAGCAGGTCATGTCATTTTAGGCATCCATGTTATTATTTGAGTGAGTCAGAGGGGTTATCATTCCCAGGGTTCCTACTGAGCCAGTGTATGTGCTATGCGTTGCCTCTTTGCCAAGGCCAGGACATACTGGGCACACCTCCTTCTGCCTACTGGGGCAGGCTCAGGTTGTTCCTTCTCTGAGTCACGCTCTGCCTGTGATGGCCTTGGCAATGGTGGGGGGCTGTTTGGCCCAGCCCTATGCTGGTCCTGCTGCAGCTGTTTTCGCAAGATCATATTATGTAGCATAGCACATACCATGACAATTTGGGTACATGTAGTTGGTGTGTACTGCAAGGCTCCACCAGATGTGTCCAGACACCGGAACCAAACACACGCTCTATTACATTACGTGTTTGTGCATGTGCCTCATTATGGCGTTCCTGTTCAGGTGTGTGTGCGTTTCTGATGGGTGTCATCAGCCACGGGTCCAGTGCATAACCTGCATCCCCCACTAGGTGTCCGTGTGGGATGTCCCAATTGGCAAATGTCTGGTACAGCTGCGTCAAATGCCAGATGTGGGAATCATGGTAACTCCCAGGGCAGCCAGCACACACATTCATTATTATGCCCTGGGCATCACACACGACCTGGCAGTTGATGGAGGGGAAGCCCTTGCAGTTAATGTAGGCTCTACCCCGCTCACCGGCTGGTGCTTTGATGCGTATGTGCGTGCAGTCTATTGCACCCACTACCTCAGGGTATTCCGCTATTTGCTGGAAGAGGCATATTGCTGACCAATACCTCACGGGCATTGGGGAAATATACATGATCACCGACATGTGCTGACATGGCATCCAGGAACTGGTGCAGTACCCTGGAGGCTGATGTCTGTGATATCCCCATCATATCACCAGTTGGTCTCTGGAAGGTACCTGTTGCTAGTATTCTTAGGCCAACACATACCTTGGTTTCCACTGGGATGGGTTCCCCTCTGTTGGTTCTGTGTGTGAGGCGTGGCCTGCACAGCTCAACTATTGCTGCAGGAACTCTCTGTCCACTCTATAGCTCTACTATCTCCAGCTCACGTAACCCATGGTAGGTGACCCTGGGCCTGTACACTCTTCTCCGTCTCCTCAGTGTGGGTTGTCTGGCACCATCTGCATTGTCACTACCCTCAGCAATTCGCCTATGTCTCATTATGACAGCTATGGCAACCCCTAACATTTCTGCTCTGAATGAAGCTTTTTCAGTTTTCACTTCTATTAGCTTACTCCTGTCTTGCAGTGTCTCTTAAGAGAAACATCCTGCACTACTGTTTGCAGAGTTTTAAGTGCTGGGCTGGGCTACTATTCTGCCTGTATAATTGCCTGCTTCTAATTGTTTTCACCTGCTAGCTTCAGCTGTATTCCCTGCTAGCTTCCTACTAATTCTGTTGCTTCCTTTCTCCTTTTTGTTTCCTCAGGGGGGAGCAACGTGCATACCAGCAGAAACACACTCACAATGGCTTACACGTGCGCGCACGTGCTTACACGGTTCAGAATCTACTTATTCGGGTTAAAACGCGCGCACACCCGTGCAAACAGTGTTACAAGTCTGCCAACAGCCTCCTACATGCTCAGCCTGGCCTACACGCGCGCACACCAGCGCAAACAGTGTTAAACATCTACCAACACGCTCCCACATGCTCAGTCTGCCTTACACATGTGCACACTGCCCTACTCGCGCTTCATGGCACGCACACATGCACGTGCACGCCCAGCAAGAAACTTTAGTGTAAGTAACAGTGTACACCTTCCATTTCTTGACTTTCCCAGACTTATCTTGTGGCACTCCTCTTTCCCTGATCTGGGTCTGTCATCTGTCATGTTACACTGACCTCCAATGAACTGCATTTCTTTCTACCATCCCCCCCTGTGATGTCACCTATCTCCTACTCTATTCCTCCCCCTTATGTATCTCTTACACTATTCAGACTGTGCTCATTTGCTATGTGACTGTGAGATTCAGTATCCTAACCCTCATTTACATGAGATTGCCTACTAATGCTTAGTTACATTTCTTACACTCAGCTTCCCCTTAGCAACCACTACACAGTGGCCATGTTGTTTTGGTCTGCTGGTCCCTGCATTGTCATTCCATGTATTGCATAAAACCCACATTTGTGGGTTTATAACCTTCATTTTTATGTTTTATACAGCGCAGCCCGTTTCTGCGGGGCTGCGCTGGGTTTACACATCGGCGATCGTGAAAAAAAATTATATTTTTATTAATTTTGCATTGGGTTACCTTGCCAATAGCCACATATTTGGCCATTGGCATGCTGCCTGACACATATGCACTCTTTATTTGGAGCTGACATGGCTCCGTTGTAAAATTGCAGAAGCGTACTCAGTTGTCAACTGAGTACATTTCTGCAACTAACGTCTCTTACGGGATGGTTTCTGCTTGTGGATCGCTAATATACCTCATTTGCATACCTTTCAGATGCAAGTGAGGTATTTAACATATCCACGCCAGTTCGATGTAAGAGCGTTTTAGCTGATCTCTTACACGGAGTTTAGGGCTGTTCCTGGATCATGAGCTTGCATGGAGTGTTACATGTCTGTTACACTCCGTGCAAGCCTTCGTGAATCCTGCCCAACATCATTCTTGTGGGAAGATAGCACATTTTCCAATAAAAAAATATTATTAATGTTCCAATCATTAACAACTATCAAAATGCATCAAATGTTACTATCTGTGAACTGTTAGTTTTTTGACCAGCAGAAATTCTGCCTTGCACTTGACAAATATTGTAAAATATCTACTGCAAAAATTCTCTTCCCTGATCTTGACAAGTGCATACCATCCTGTCTATGTGAATTTATTGTCTGCAAGCTATCCCTTCCTTCCTGCAAACAGTGAAAACTATTGTAAGAAATAAAACAGAAATTCAAATAAAACTTTTCTAACCAAGCTACTTCACAGTCAATCACAAAGACAGAATTGTTTAGATAAAACTCTTGCAGTGGTAAAACATGCCAACAATATCACAGTTGCAGATGGGAAGAATGCTATTGGTCGTAGCATCAGTCGAGCAGCACCTTGCAGTAGTGATTATTAATGTCTCTTCCTAGCGGTATGTGTAAGGTGGTATCATGTGCTGATAACAATGGTGCTGCCAGTGGGTGACATTCCACAGCTTTACTGACCAGGATGTTAATGATGCATCCCAGGTAGAATGGGCCATTGGACAGGCGTGAGTGATATGCATGAAACACACACAAAATTCATAGGAATGCATGGCTTGTCTCTAACCTGTGAAACCAAGATATGTATAGCTCCTTTGTTTGTAGCTACAGGGAACTTTCAGAAACTAAAAAGGAACACATTGGGTATCTTAGGAGGGTGTACATCTAGAATACATAATAGGCTTCTCAATATAATGCTCCAAATGTGGGTAAGAATATGTCATTTCCTTGTATACAAGCATACGTCCATTCTACAACATCATGCACCTCTTGAGGTAGTGGGTGCCAAAGATTGCAACCCTATAACAATAAAAGCCCCTCTTAGCCCACAGTCACAAAGATTTGTGAACAGGAAGGGCTATGATTACAGTCACAAAAGACTTGTGAACAGGAAGGGTTACCATTCCATGAACTGATAAGTAGTGATGGATGTAGATGGGGTTATAACCAGTGTATCTGAAAAGCACCTACGGATTTCACATGATATATAACCATCAGTAAGTACTAGGCTAGCTGCCCTTTTGGGCCTTTATACACCTAGCCAGTTTCCAAAAAGTGAGAAGCAAACCTTTTTCTTTGTGTCTGTGAGGCATTCACCTTAACCATTATGTCAACCTGCCCATGGTGCATAAGTGAGTGATACTGCAGCTTCCTGCATGCTGACATTCCATGGGGTTATCTTGCTGGTAAGTGTAGGAACTGTGACAAGTAATAATGTATATGGCTACATTTACAGTGTGCCCAAATGTAGTAAATATCCCATATATGTTGATACTGTGCTGAGGGTAATGCTGGATACCCACTAGATCCAACGCTAATGATGCCCATAAGCAACCTACAGAGTGTGAACAAACTGCAGTACAACAGCTTCCACTCACAAGCCAGCAACATTGTTTGGCATGCATTTGGCCTACTTCCACTGCCTTGTTAAGTCTGGTGGATTGTATTGGAAATAGTTGAAATTACTGGTGCTCAAACACAGTTTACTTGGACACTGGTTATTATAAATCAATAATAAAAAAATGCATGATCCCAGTCCCCTCTGTACCCTTATTTCACACATCCAAAGAACAGCAGTTTGCAATTAGTTATTTTTTATGTATTTTACTGGTATTTTTTCCATTTGACCACATACATATTTAAATAAATGACAGACACCCATCTGTAAGGGCGATGTGAAAATGACACAGTCTGCAAGAATATTCTTAGCATGCTGCATGTTGCATAACATGCTGGTGAGAAAACAGGCAGGGTCACCCCGTGACACAAAGAAACACACACACAAACACACACACATGCAAAGCCACCATAGAAGGTCCAACAACATCATCATCACTATATGATAGTGAGGTATGTTATAAATAAGTTCCAGCCCACAAACCACACCAGCCTGTGACAGTTGCAGTATATGGTAGCACAGGCAGTGTTCTGTTATCTAACCCAGGACTGTAGACCAATATTGAGAAAATGGTGACACTGTGGTGTTAAACAGAACAAGGATTATGCATGCAGTGGTAATATTTGGCTAGGCTGGTCAGTACATTATCAGGCCACATTGTGTATCAGACATTCTGACATGCACCACATAGGAGAGATGACCAAGTGGGCCACAGTTGTCATTACATTCACAGGTGATAGGGACACAATGAAACATACCCATCCACATGCACTATGATAAGGGGTCATTTCATGGTGGTGAAGATGAGGTCTCAATGTGATGTTTCCTTTTCATTAGAGATTACATTCTCATGCTCCCCTGACATGAGTGGGGAGGCAATATTTGGCCATGACATGTGATTATTCATCTGGCTTGGTACACTAGGAGCCTCCTGTGACAGTTATGCTGTTCACAGTCACCATAGAACGTTGTCCCCTAATGGCTGCTCAGACGAAACACCACAGAATTAAAGCACCTCAGGAATGAAGCTCCTTTAAAATCCACAAATATGGATAAGACTTTGCTGGCAAAAAATGCAGGCTGCAATCCAAATATAATTAAAACACAGTTTTATTCGATAGGAACAAGAGTGAGCTTTGTAAACTGGCTTCTTCAGACTATACAATTCATGCTTTGTGAATGAAGTTTAAGTAACCCACCCATTACAATGATTGGTGAAGAAACATTAATTAAATAATTAGTAAAATAATGGCTAAGTGCTCAAATACAAGGAGCTTAAAGCCATACAAAGTTAAAAGCATTCATATCACTGGCTTAAAACAGTTAATAATACAAATACAAGTACACTTAAACAAGTACACTTAAAAACATTATATACATATACTTCCAAATGAACAATCCTAGCATGTATACTGTGATACTTATAGTAATTAATTCATTTATATTATTTAGGTCTGAAAATTCTCCTATTCTTTAATACAGGTTTGATTTGTACCCTGTCATTCAAGCCTGGCGGCTCATCTGCTCTCATTCTTATTATCCATCTAAGCTCACATTCTAAAGTTTGATTAATAATGTCACCCCCTCTTTGACTAATTAATAGTTGTTTTATAACACTAAAATGTAAAATGTGACCCATACCTGCTACTCTACAATGTCTAGCTAGTGCATTTACCTCCGACCCCATTCTAATGTGATAGTTATGCTCCCTAATACGATCTCTAAGGGGTCTATTGGTTTTCCCTATGTAAAAAGAGGGGCATATTTCACATTTCGCAATATAAACCACATTTTTGCTATTACAATTAGTATCGGTATTAAAATAATACTTATAACCAGAGACTGGGTGTATAAAAATTAAATCTTTGTTAATAAACTCACAGTGGTTACACCTACCACATGGCAAGGTGTTTATATTTTGTCTGGGTTCCATCTGTCTCAGGCTTAGATTCTTTGGTTTACACAACAGTCTCTTTAAGTTAGGTTTATTCTTAAATGTAATCCTTGGATTCGGCCCTGCTATTTCACCTATCACACTATCAGACAACTTCTCTTCAAATGGCAACAACTAAATATGGAACTCAGTTACAATTATATGAAATTACTCATAGAGTTTCATACTCCTGAAGAGATGATGCTTAAAGACTTGGTTAACCAAGGGTTTGAACGTTTAAATGTGAAATGTATAAATGCAGGTGTTTGTAATAGATTGGAATGAGTATTTGATGATGTAATGTTGTTTGAAAAACGTCTGATAGAACAAAAGCAAAAATGTGGTTTATATTGCGAAATGTGAAATATGCCCCTCTTTTTACATAGGGAAAACCAATAGACCCCTTAGAGATCGTATTAGGGAGCATAACTATCACATTAGAATGGGGTCGGAGGTAAATGCACTAGCTAGACATTGTAGAGTAGCAGGTATGGGTCACATTTTTCATTTTAGTGTTATAAAACAACTATTAATTAGTCAAAGAGGGGGTGACATTATTAATCAAACTTTAGAATGTGAGCTTAGATGGATAATAAGAATGAGAGCAGATGAGCCAGGCTTGAATGACAGGGTACAAATCAAACCTGTATTAAAGAATAGGAGAATTTTCAGACCTAAATAATATAAATGAATTAATTACTATAAGTATCACAGTATACATGCTAGGATTGTTCATTTGGAAGTATATGTATATAATGTTTTTAAGTGTACTTGTTTAAGTGTACTTGTATTTGTATTATTAACTGTTTTAAGCCAGTGATATGAATGCTTTTAACTTTGTATGGCTTTAAGCTCCTTGTATTTGAGCACTTAGCCATTATTTTACTAATTATTTAATTAATGTTTCTTCACCAATCATTGTAATGGGTGGGTTACTTAAACTTCATCCACAAAGCATGAATTGTATAGTCTGAAGAAGCCAGTTTGGCGAAAGCGCTCACTCTTGTTCCTATCGAATAAAACTGTGTTTTAATTATATTTGGATTGCAGCCTGCATTTTTTGCCAGCAAAGTCTTATCCATATTTGTGGATTTTAAAGGAGCTTCATTCCTGAGGTGCTTTAATTCTGTGGTGTTTCGTCTGAGCAGCCATTAGGGGACAACGTTCTATGGTGACTGTCTTCATTTATCTTTATTTGGTTACGCTTTCCCCGATCTCTGTTTGTGTGCTGTGTTGCTTTTTAGTGATTTATTAGTTATGCTGTTCAATTGCAGGACAGTGACCTAGTTGTAGTCTGCATGCTTATTGTTTCAGACTTCTAAGAAACACTCTAGGCCCTGATCCACAACTTCTTCTAGGTCCTACAGAAGTTTATTGGAAGCAGATGTGGATAGGATGATGTAAAATATTTTCAGAATTCAAATCCAGATAGGGGTCCCACCAGCTCCGTCTCCTGTTGGATCAGTGAGTATGTCTACTACATCCAGGACCATTCTCTCTCCTCCTCCAATCCATCTAGTAGTTTTGGAGTCCCATGATCTTAAATCCTTGGGATTTCTGGTGTCAGATCCATGGAAAGATTCTTCTTCAACTCCAGCTATATCCTTGACTAGTTCTGCTCTGATACTCGTGGAACAGAATGGGTCCTAGAGCCAAAGTGTCAGCTTTGGATCCAATGGGATAGGTTTTTTTTCTCCAATTTTGTTGGATTCATTCTGTCTTGGCCCTAGACAGTTCAGATCTGGTTCCATCCTCGAGGTACAGATCGGAGAATGGTCGAGATCTACCTTTTTCAGGAGTTTTGGCTCTGAGAGGGCTTGTCAAAGTTTCTCCTGGTCCATTGGCTTTTGAGGTGGTGGAAATAGTGTTTTCTCTCCCTGTAGAACTGCCCTCTCTCTTTTCAGATCTTATCCCTTTTCTCTCAATGGTTCTGAGATCTGAGTCAATCAGATCTACTCCATATGGGCAGCCAGTTCCAATAAGTGTCCAGCCATTTCCAATAGAGGAATTTCCCCTCTCTTCTGACACTTCACCTGAACATCCCACAGAGGAGGTGCATTGGAAAAGAACATGCAAAAGTAGACACATTGATGCCCAGATGAAGTCACTCCACAGGATACAGATTTTGATGAAGGAGAGGGGTCCTCTGGATCACCAATGGATGACATCACCTTTGGAGATATGTTGGAAATCCTAAAACCAAAAGGTGGCTGGTCTTCCAAAAACACCTCTTCAAAAGAATCTGTATTTTTGGAGGTTTTTGGTTTTTGCCTGTCTACATCTTGGGTTACCCCCCCCCCCCCCCGGTGGATGAACTTATTGATTTTGTTTCCTGCTTGGCTTAAAAGGAACTGAATACCATCAAACTGATCCCAAAAAAGACCACAACATTTTTATCTCCACCAACAGACAGACAACACTGGAGCAAAGGACTCCCAGTTGATGCTATGGTGTTGGCAGCAGCCACCAAAAAGAGCTAGAAGAACAGAGCTCTTCTGTCCATCCACCAGACATGGAGTCTAGAATGTTGGACAGATTTGGAAAGTGATCCTTTGCATCGACAACCTTTGCCCTGAGGTCACCAACCTACTTGGCACACTTTACTAGACTTCAGAGAGATTTGTCCAAAGAGCTATCAAATACTCTCTCAGAGTCCATGCCTACAGAGGATTTTTATTTATTTATTTATTTATTTATTTAACATTTGTTGACTTGTGTAGTCTGACTGGATTCATGTCCATTTTCAATGGAGGCCTGGGGAGAAAAGCTCCAAGGTATAAGCAGATAAGATTACTTAGTACAATTTATACACTGGTTAAATACTTAAATATCGAGTTATACAGTTCCAAAGTTTGAGAAAACCCAGGTGTAAGACCAGGATATGTAGCATAACTAGGCTAAGGTACAGTTTTAAATACCATACTAGAAGAGAGTTAGGTCTAGGATTATTATAGGGGGTAATAATGTTTTTAAGTACAGGTGCATTGTCAGGATGGTTAACAACTTTATATGCCACAATAAGTTGGTTATACTGGGCAGTTCTAGCCACCCAAGCTTATTTAGATTGATACAATGGTGTGTCCTAAAGAGCAAACCACTGGCAAATCTGGCAATATGGTTGTAGCTGGTAGAGAGTTTGATGAGAACAGACTTGTTTAAGTTGGTGTGTAAAGGGGATACATAGAGAAGAGTTGATAGTAGGTGGGAGCATACAATGTTAATTCTAGCCAGTGGGGTTAGGACAGATTTAATCCTGTAAAGTGACCCTAGTTTTTTATTGATGGTTTTGGTAGTTTGATTGACATGCAAGTCAAATTTAAGATTATTATATATGATAACACCTAGTAATTTTGTAGAGGTGTCTGGGAAGATTATAGTGCCATTACTGGATTTTATGGTAAAGGAAAATGCAGTGGACCTATGAGTCAGGGGAAAAAGTAGCAACTTTGTTTTTTTGAGGTTTAAAATCAGACGATGACCAGAAAGCCAGTTTTCCACTATGTTGAAAGTATTCTGGGTTGATGACCACAGATCTGTCTGGGATGTGGCTGAGCAGATCAGGGTGGAGTTGTCTGCATAATGAATACAGCTGACTTTTGGGATGACAGTATATAGGTCATTGATGAAAATGGAGAACAGAAGGGGCCCTAGTATAGAACCCTGGGGAACACCAAGGGAGTTGGGTAGGAGCTTAGATAGTTTATTTTTCCAAAGAACAGCTTGCTGTCTACCGCGCGGATAAGATTGGAACCATTGAAGGGCTTTAGTATCTAGGCAGAATGTTTTCAGGGTGTGGATTAGTAGTTGGTGATCAACCATATCAAATGCCTTGGAGAGATCCAAGAAGAGGGCAGAGGATAAATTATTATTGTTACAATTATGGTTTATAGTGCTAGAGAAGGCTAGGAGGGCTGAAGTGGTACTGTGGTGAGGTCTAAAGCCATGCTGAGAGTCAGCCAAAAGATTATTCTGAATTAGGTGGTGAAGCAGTTGTCTAGGAATACATTTTTCCATTATTTTAGCAAGTGGAGATAATATAGCTATTGGTCTAAAGTTAGATAGTTCAGTAGAACTGCCACCTTTGTGAAGTGGTATTACATAGGATATTTTCCAGTGGAGGGGATTTTGGCTTCTGCTTTGCTTTGATTGATTAGTATTGAGATGGGGTATGCATGGCATCTGCTGCTTTTTGTAGATACTCAGCAGGGAGTAGATCAGCTGATAGTGTAGTTGGTTTTAATTTTTTTGATTAAGGCATGGATAAGTGAAGTAGTAACTGGTTGGAAGCTGAATGAGAGTTGGTTACTAGGAGTGGTGGACTCAGGACCAGGAAAGCTTGGAGGTAGTTGGCTAGCCAGGGCTTGGATTGTCTCAGTGAAGAATCGATTAAAATTGTCTGAGACTTCCTCAGGTGGTTTATCAATGGAGGCTGCAGGGGTTGGGGTGGAAGTTTGCCCAGGATGTAATAGTTTATTTATACCTGCCCAAAACTACTGAGGGTTGTTTTGATTTATTTGCTGAAGATTATAGTAGTATTTTTTTGTCTTGTAAAATGGATTCTTTAGTCTCATTCCTTAAATACCGATATTTAATTTGATGTTGTGGGGCTTTTGTAGTATGCCATAAAGTCCATGCTTTGTTTTTATGGGTGATTTTTAATTTGGACTCTTTAGAAAGCCATGGTGCAGATTTTGCCTTTGTTCTTATAGAGCGAACAGGAGCATAAGAGTCTAGGATATCAAAGAATTTGTTGTTAAAGTAGACAACAACTTCCTCTAAGAGGACATGTTTTAGGACTGACCGTTTACGTGAGTTTAGTTCCTCTTGGAATTTTTCAGGGTTAAAGTTCTTATTGTTTCTTACAATTCTAAGTATGGGTTGGTAGAGGTTAATGGCTTTATGCTTAATTATATAGGTGAGAAGTTGATCACTTAAATCATCAGGGAGGGTCCCTGAGATATACAGTTGGGGGTGACTATTGATAAGTATCCAATCAAGTATGCTTTCTTTATGTTTAGGTTTACCTATCCTGCTAGGGTAGCTATGATTGTGTAAAATACATCCTCGTAACTGGCTACTTTCTTATCCATATCAAATGCCTCATTGAGGCTGATCTCTTACACAGCCAAAGGTACCTTATTAGAGGCTGTTTCAGGCATTGCCATAATGAGACATGCTTGCATGCAGCTATACAACATTGTGGAGCCATTTAAGACATCCTTTATCAACTCCCCATTCAGTGGCACTTCCTTGTTTGGGCCATCATTAAAAGAGACACTTACCCATAATGAACAAGATGAAAAGACTCTGACTGCTATGGGAATCAAGTTTTCTACTCCTCAGTGAAATGTTTCCAGGAATCAGAGAGGTGGTAAGAAGATGAGGTCCTGAAAATATCAGGGACCTTTCCAACACCTATGCCATCATAATTCCTCCCAAAGCAGAGGAACAAAAACAATGAGTAAAAAGGTCACACAGGAAAACCAACTGGTTAAAAATGACAAAAAGAAAAATCTTGCAAAGCTAGACTTTCCACTGTGTGATACCTTAAACCTGTTGTAACAGAGGCAACATGGAATATATGCAAATTACCATTTAAGGATATCAAGTGTTTCAGCTAAATGGCAATTCTGAATGTCCATTACTTTTTTCTTTTACATCTATTTATGGACAATTTCATGTCAAGAAAGCCAAACCCACTAGCTGTGGACATGCATGTTTCTGCTTTCTTATGGCATCATCAGCACAGCATAAGAGGAATGTTGACTTTTGGAAACACAGGGTTGTCATACCCAGCTTTTTGGTTGGCTTTATTAATTCTTAGTACTAGTTGTACTTGCAATTGGTAAATAGCAGGTTGGTGAAGGGAGATACAAAAAAGTAACTTGTAGAATAAGATTTTTTTTAATTGTTGGCTTTATTAATTCTTAGTAGTTATACTTGGTAAACAGCAGGTTAGTGCAGGTGAAGGGGGATTTAAAAAAGTTGTAGAATTTTTTTTTTTATTGTTGGCTTTGTTGGAATAATTATTAGTTGTACTTGGTAAATAGCAGGTTAGTGAAGGTGAAGGGGGGATACAAAAAAGTAACTTGTAGAATAAGATTTTTTTTTTATTGTTGGCTTTATTAAGTCTTAGTAGTTATACTTGGTAAATAGCAGGTTACTGCAGGTGAAGGGGGATTCAAAAAAAAGTTGTAGAATAAGATTTTTTATTGTTAGCTTTGTTGCAATAATATAATTCTTAGTTGTATTGGTGTCTTGCTTACATTATTATAGAAATTAATAGATTAAAACTGTCTTGAGTCTTAAGATGGCAAAGCAAAGTTCTAAATTAGTGATTTTCAGACCTCTCTCTCTATCTCGCTCTCTCTCTCTATCTGTGGCATGTGTGTGAGTAAATATTGGCTCCCAGCTGTATTGTCTGGCTATTTTATATTTTGGCATTACATTTTTGGTCCGTTTCTCACAACATTGTGGTTTTCTGGCAAATTAGTAGCAAATCATTAAAGATTGAATTTAGAAAATAATGACAGACATTTGAGTTTCAGATTTCATACCCTTCAGAAAATTCATACTAATGCAAGATCTACTATTCTATTATCTTCCTAAGTTTATAAGAGCAATATTTAAAAAATGTCCTTATTTTTGGGCCTTTGTCCCACTTCTATTTATGGCTTTGTCCAGATTTCTTGCTCTGAGGTTGAGAGGTTGAGAGGAGACATTTTCAAATTGTGACATACTTGTTGCACCCCACTCCCCCACGTAGTGACTCTGGATGTGTCCAAGTAAGGCAAAGAGCAGTTATGCAGTGTAAGTGTATAGAGTATCCCCCCCCCCCATCCAAGGTAGACACAAGTACTACAGTGGCTTTTCATCTGTCCTTGATTTTGCAGAATGTTCTGGTTTTCTGTCATATTTTTATACTGTTGATTTATGCTTATTGTTATTATTATTCAGAAAATGCATGTGTTGCACTGCTTGTTGCTCTGTGTTTAAGTAGCAATGCTGTAATGACCATCAGGTAAGCTTGTCTTGAGATTGTAAGATGCAAGTAAGCTTTAATAAGCATACTGTTAAAGAATTACCAACACTGAAAGCCTCTTTGTTGTTGCCATGCAGAGAATATTTACATAACTAGATTGTGTATAAGCCTTGGGTATTGAAATGCATATTACAGTATTTTCAGAAGCTCATTACATTTGTTGGAGACTTGGAGTCATCTTTGCAGGCTTTACCCATAAACTAAACAGAATGCCAATCTATCATGGGTGGTCTATAACCTGTGCAGTAATCCTTTAAGCAATTTATCTTAGGCTTGATTCTTGTCTGCTGTTCATTTTTTTTACTTTGATCATGTTTGCCCCATGAAACAAGTAGATATTTGTTGTCAGGCAGCAGGTCTTTTTTGGCTAAGAAGTATCACAGAGATTGCTTTCAGCATGTTACTTGGTACTTTTATAAAGCTGAATATAAATTATAATTAGAACTACAGTGCAAGGAGAAGTGGTTTGAGTTGAGTGCTGCTTGTTTTTTTTATACTTGATTTTGACTGGCATTCCAGTAATGTATTTAAAAAGTAATTTATTTTTTCATGCCTCAGAACCTTTTTGTTTCCATCTAGATATTTAGCAAGCTGTCATGTAGCCAATGCATTGAAATATTTTTTTTCTTCTACACTTGATTTTATCTTGATTAGACTCTGGTAATGACAGTTTGGCACCCTGGGCAGTGTATTTAATTAAAGTTCTAGTTTTTGTGATTTTAAGCATAGCTCCACCACTTTCTAGTCGGCCACACCCCTTCCCATTTGCCCCACCCATTCAGCTGTCTCCTGCAGCCCCCCCTTTGATTTGAAGTCACCAGCTGCCACTGCAACATGGGATATATGCAAATTACCCTTTAAGGATATCAAGTGTTTCAGCTAAATGGCAGTTTTGAATGTCAGACATTCATAATTGCCATTTAGCTGAAACACCTGATATCCTTAAAGGGTAATTTGCATATATCCCATGTTGCCTCTGTTACAAGAGGTTTAAGGTATCACACAGTGGAAAGTCTAACTTTGCTAGATTTTTCTTTTTGTCCAGAAGCAGAGGAGAAAATTCTAATGGAAGACATCACCCTAGAGGAAGAGAAGGCCCACATAATCAGGGTTTCAGGGATTTTTTCTCCATCTAGACCCTTCCAGTGCTCTTGAAGTGCTGTCTGACTGTTCAACTCTGGTGGCAGTAGGAGAATGATTGTCCTTGCACCCAGACACCTAGGCAAATATAACACAAGATTCATGGGTGATAAGAATAACATTCAGAGGTTATTGCATACCATTTTTTCTATGCCTTTCCCCAAAGGAAAGAAGCTTCCCAATGTTTCACCCAGTCAAAGGAAGGCAGCAGCACAAAAAATCCAAAAGCTGCTAGAAAAAATGAGTTATCCAAAAGGTCACGCCTGACCAAATAGGATTCTGAATTTATTCACACTTCTTTTTAGTGCCCAAGAGAACAGGGGAACTCAGACCCATTTTGGATCTAAGCGGTTTGAAAGAGTACATGAAAAAATCAAGGTTATGAATGGTCATGGTACAGTCCATCCTACCTTTTCTTCACATGTAAGACCGGATGTGCTTGATAGATTCAGGATTCATGCTATCATATCAAAAATAAACAGATGCTCCCAAAGACACTTACACTTTCAGCCAAGTGCCAGTCATTTCCAATTCAGAGCCCTGTCATTTGGACTCCCGACAGCCCCCAGAGTGTTTACCAAATGTATGGCAGTGGTGGCAGCTCACTTGAGACTGAATGGATTCCAAGTGTTTCCATATCTAAATGACTAGCTGCCAGACCTCCCAACCATACCGAATAACTCGGTATTTACCGAGTTTTGGGGTCCAAATGAAGGGGTGTCACGATTCCCGATTGGCACCCCTTCATTTCCGATTTTTTTGCTTCTTTTTTTTAATTTTTTTAAAATTCGCACTGTAGGCGCTGACGTCATCACGTGCGCGATGACGTCAGTGCTGTCAGGGCTACCAGCCAGTCGGAATTGAGCTCAAGGAGCTCACATCATTATTTCCGGCTGGCTGTGAGCGGGAAGGAAAGTACAGCACCGACTGAGTACTACTAGGCAGTAACACACTATCATTCACTAAACTATGGCAGTAATGCCTTTATTTTTTTCCAAGCTGGCTGCGACTCTGCGAACAGGAATACAGCACAGCAGCAATGGAATTACAGAGGCAGCAGTGCTATTAGTTTTATTTCTCCAAGAAGCAGGCAGCGTGAGCAGGTAAGCATGGGATGGAACGTCCTTTTTCTTTACAGAAGCAGTAATCACAGGCTGAAAGATCCCTGTGGAACCTGTGGCTATAGCTTAACAAAATAATTAGGGGGGACATTTTGGGATAGTGTGGTGGGAAGAAGTAGCATTGCTGTCTGTGATTTTTTTCAGAAATCAAGAAGATCCAGCTGCTGATGTCAGTTAACTCTGAGAAGTTGTTAGTCGTCCTCTTCAGAAAGGTACAAGTACTGTGTTTGCTTCTAGAAAGTATAGTATACAAAATTTGAGGATGAAACTTTATAGTTTATTATATTGTTATATGGTGCTTTATCAGACAAGACAGAGGGATTCAACAGCAAAACATACAACCTATTTTGTCTGTTCACACATGTATCTGTAGCCTAACCTGAAAAAATAGGATAGTGCTTATTAGCTTTAATTTATTAGTGGCTGGCTGCACACACACTTTTGTTCTACAGAGAAATAGAGTGTCTTTTTTTCTTGAAATCAGTTTACGGAGGGTAAGCTTTGTATTTCTGAAAGAGGGTATTGATTTTTAAATGCAGTCTAACATAGCATCGGAAATGAATACTGAGATGCTACTGCTGAACAGTAGTTTGACAGGATGCGCTTGATAGGCAGATCTTGCATTGTTTTATATAACAACATTTTGTCATGCTGAGCATGCTGATCTCTAGTCTGCATTTTTTTCTTAAAATTACTAATTTAGGAGATGAATTATGAGACTAGCAATTAGGTAGGCTTCTTAGCTGTTTTGCATGGATGGATTAGAGAGAAAAAAAACTGCATCTTTTGAGATGTAGGTGTCATTTTATGCTAAAAGGTAGTGTCCTTTTGCAAAGAGCCTCTAAACTGTCAACCCCCAGCTTAGTCTCATTCCATGAGCTGTAGGTGATGCTTTCCTCAAGTCTGTGCTATGAAATGGAACAGTCACTGCATGCAGTAATGCTTCATTCCCGCAGGTAATGGCAAATGACTCAAGTCACAACTCATGTGTTTTTTTTTTTTTATTTTTTAAATAATTACTTCAGCTGCTTGTTTGATGTGTAAATGCTTGGAAAGAATAGCTTGGTCTGGAGATTTTTAAAACAAAACAAAAAATGCTTTTTGATTATTTTTCTTCTGTACTTGCTTTTCCTGTTGAAAGTGAAACAGCAGTTTTGTGCTTTCAAGTCGGAATTCTGTGACATGCATTTGTGGAACAGTAATCCTCAGTAGAGAAGAACTTGTTGGCATTTGGAAGTTGTCTTCAGACTGCATTCATAGTGTTTTAGCCTAAACAAGAGAAAATCTCCAATATGTAGTTGCAAAATGTCTGAAAGAGCCTTATTGCTGCAGTGCCTAATGATATTAGACACTTGAGCTTTTCTAATAGTTATTCTATGGACATGTTTGAAGAAAAGGTTGTGATCATGTTAGAATTAACTAAATCATGGCAGCTAGGATCACACATGCTCATAACGTGTAGTTTAAACGTCTCTAGTTTCTCACTGTAGAGATCTGTAGCAAGTACAAAATTGTATTTTGTCAGCAACATTGCTTGATGTAGGAATTAAATAATATGGTGATATTATGAGGCAGGATCAGTGGTAAAACATTCCGACCTAACTGTAGCTTTCTATGTCACAGAAAGTAGGTTTGTCAGAATTTGTTTCTGTTAGTCTTCCTTGAGATGTCGTGAAGTACAAATCCTGGTTTCTTGTATCTAGAAAGTACTTCAGGTTGAGTGAAGACAGATTGCTAGTTCCATTCTTTTCCAGAAGAGTAAGAATTGACTTTTTTGATGGAAGAATCTGCTTTAAAGTTTTGATTTCATTTATATACATCTGCACAGTGTTTACAGGAAGTTAGTGGAAGAGGAAAAATTTGTGGTAAATCAGTGTCATACGTATGGTTTATAGTCTGTTTGAAGAACTTCGTTTTAAGCTGTTAATTATTTTCTTTGGTATAGCTGACAGTTCTGCTCATAACATGCAGCAGTGTCTTTATACTAACTTACAGGCCTTCCATTTTAGACTTTGAAATGTACAGTGAAATATCACAGTTGCTTAGGAAGAGTCATTTGGTGATGGCTAGATCAGTTACATGCACTGCCAGTTATGGTGAGGTAAACCAATAAATTCAATGCCAAAAAGTTTATAGTTATGGTGAGGTCACAGCACTAATAATGTATATAGCATTAGTCATTGTACAGGAGGAAATCAACCAGAGCTGCATATGGGGGTATAACGTGATAGATGTGGCACCTAGGAAGTGATACTTCTTTGACATCTGTAATACTACAGTCGGTGAGACTGTAATAATGTTAGTATATCCCTAAGCTAATTGCTGTTCTGCATATATCAGCATCCTTCATCCAGGGAATGCAGTTTGTTTTAATCAAAGAAAAAAAAAACATACTTGATACAACAACAGTTAATTGCTTTTAAAAACTGATCTTCGATTTTATACATTATGATAGCTCTTAAATATTTGTATTGTTAATTAGTCTTAATGTTTCAGTGTTTATCACATTATTTGAAATTATTATAAATTACTTCTGCATAGGCATCCATACATTCAATAGTAAATAGTGTGGGAAGAAATAGCCAGGGAATAGTGTTTGTGCATTGATGTACTGCAAAATGTAAAAATAAAATCCAAATAATTATTGATTGTAGAAGTAAAGCAGTATGCACACATTAGTGTTTATGGTAAATGGGGCGAAATAGCCAGGTGATAGGACATTGGAATCTGGTGCCATATTTTGGTTGGTTGTTCTTCAGTTTGCGTTTGAAAGTTGGTATCCCACAATTCCATCGGAGTGGGTGGGGTTACATAATTATGTATGCAAATTAGATGCTATCAGCATACAGATTTGTACCTATTTTTCATGGGCCTTGTCCAGATCTTTGATGTTTCCAGGTTGAGAGGTATGCTAGCTGCTCACTGCCCCATCCAAGCATCTCCTTCTGCATGCCAGGGACTATTTGCTCCAGATTTGCAAGTCATTGGGTATAACAATAAACTATGCCAAATCAAACTTAAGATCAATCCAGAGCCTGGAGACTATTTGTATACTTCGGGATATGACAGCACAGGTAGCACCTCTACCTCCTCATCACATTTCCACTGTTGGAAGACAGGTCCATCTTCTTTTCTATCCATCTCCTTCAGCAGGATCAGTACTTCAAGCACTGGATTCCATGGCAGCAGGCATTGTATTACTTCCTTTGGCATGTTTCTTTAGGCGCATTCTCCAATGGACTCTAGCTGTGCAGTGGTCCATTCTGTATCAACCCCTATTTTATCCAGTGAAGCTTATTCCCGTTTGAAAACACATCCACTTGTGGCCCTAATTGGATAATATTCACCTAGGATGATCTTTTCTTTCTTCCACCTCGATGGCCACAGTTACCATGGATGCTTCTCAGCTGGTGTGGAGGGACATTTCTTGGGAAGAACAGTCCAAGGCATGTGGTCCCCCCTGAAAGACCAATTTGCATATCAATGTGCTAGAGATGAGAGTAGTCCTACTTGTGTTGAAGATTTCTCAAGATGCTATCCCTCTAGGGACTATTGCAGTTCAGACCAACAACATGTCTGTAGTCTGGCACATCAACAAATAAGGAGAAACCTAATCTTATCTTCTCTGCATAGAAGCCATACGAGTGTGGGAATGAATGATCACATCAGACAGCTTTCTAATTAGGACACAGATTTTAGGGAAAATAAGCACATTAGCAGACAAACTAAGCAGGTCCATTTTGATGCATCACGAGTGGTCTCTCAATCAGCCTGTGGAGGAAATTGTCTTCCATTTTTGTGCCAGCCTTGCTGCAACCTCTTTGTGACTCCCCACAACAACAAGTGCAGCAGGTACTTTGCTCTTATCTCCCCTCCAGGGGAGTCACAGAGAGATGTTCTAGTCCACGTTGGCCCTCCAGTCTTCTTTATGCTTTTCCCCCTCTGCCCTTGATTTCCAATTTCTGAAGAAAGCAAGTCAGCTGAAAATCTCAGTAATCCTCATTGTCCCATTCTATGGTGTCACCTTCATTATCCTCCATGGATATGGGAGCCAACTCTGGATCTCCTCATTCATCCATCAGGAATCCAACATCCCACATACGTCTCTAAAACTAAACGCAGTAATGGTTAGACAGCCCAGCCACTCTTCCCCTGTACATGATATTATTTTGGCTTCTCAAAAATAATCTATCAAAAAAGTGTACAAGAGAAATTGGAAAAGATTCTCCCTTTGGGCTTTGAATAAGAAGCTCTATCTTTTCTCTGCTCCAGTTTCTGCAATTCTTCAATTTTTAGCAACTATTTTTAAAGAAGGAATGAGTTTCTTTACAATTAAACTTCAAATGGCAGCAATTTCTAATTTTCACACAGGGTACAGAAATTATTAATTGGCTTCATCAAAATTATGCAAGGCTTTTCTGAAAGCTATTTTTCCTTCTAAGACCTCCAGTAAAGGAACCCTCACAACCGTGGGGTCTGACTCAGAAGTCTAACTCAGAAACCTTTTTAATCTTCAACTAAAACTGATTTAAAATTCCTTTCATGGAAAACAGTCTTCTTAGTAGCCATTACTTTTTCAAAGAGACTATATGAACTCTAGGCTTCAAAAACACCTTACATCATTTTTCATAAGGATAGGGTTACCTTATGGGCAAACCCTTTTTTACCTAAAGTGGCTTCTGAAAATAGCATTAACCAATCCATTCTTCTTTACAAATGTTTTGAATAAAGGAGAGTACATGCTTCTTCTCCTTGATGTACACAGACAGTTACATTTTAATATTCACAGAACATAATAAATTAGAAAATTAAATTAACTCTTTTTCTCTTTTCACCAAAAAGGCAGGGTTATCCAGTCTCTAAAGTCACTTTATCCAAATATATTAAACATTGTATTTCTTGGATTTATTCTTAACAAGGCATGACCTTAGCTAAACCTCCTAAGGCTAATTCAACCAGATACATAGCTACTTCATCTGCTTTTTAGTCAAGTTTTGGTTTAGAAGAATTAAAATGGACAACACAGATACCTAGTTATGGGGGTCTATATGACGCTATCAAATGGACTAAATAGCAAATGCTATTTAGTCAATCCGATACTCTCGAAATGGCAAAATAGCAAAGTCACGGAACATCTAATTTTTTTTTCCAGGGAAAAAAATTTGGTGGGCCGTCTTCGGGACTTTGCCATTTCCTCCTCTATGGTGCGATCTCGGAGTTGGAATATTTAAGTAGGGGGTGTGGTGGGGCGAAGCTCCCCACTTAAATTTGTGTTTAAGTTTTTTTTTTTTTTACGGAGCTATTCGCTGTTCAGTTTTTTTGATATTTTGTTGTTTCGATATTATTGGTACGATGAAATAGCATTCGCTATTTACATCATACGATAATATGATATAGACACTAGTTATGGTGAGTACAAAACTCTTAATGTTCCATTATGAGAATGAACACATAAGAAATAGTAGCATTGTGGCATATGTGTTAGGGGTGCCATTATAAATTGTACCATGCAGTTCCAAGCTACCTACACTGTTGTCATGATGTGTCTGGATACCTGAGGATCTTATAACAAAAATAGAGGCAGTGTATGCAATGGTCAGCCTGCTATCAGTTTCTGTAATGGTGTTTTCAACACTCTTCTGTAACCTTATTAAACTGGTACATCACTCAGGAAATGTGTGTTGGTTGTTCCATCTTAATGGCAGTGCTCACTTCAACATGAATGGTCCCAGTAGTATGGTTTCTATTCAGGGATTACAGAATCTCCTTGTCTGTGTTAGCATGCTGCTCCCTGATGGCCCACCAATTTCTGAGTTCTTGCCACTAATGATTGTGCCTTTGCCATGGAAATCCTTATCATGTCAGGGGCACTTTAACAGTATTGCCGTAGTGTGCTATTTTGCCTACCCCCAGTATTGATGCTGTGGATTATTGTCTGGCACCCATGGTCCCATAAAGTATGATAAGAACTTTGTCCTCACAGAAGCTCCTGCTTTATGGTCCTGGGGTCCATAGCAGAGTGTTATTCTCAAGAGAGCATAAATTGTCCATCCTCTTCTGTCAATATGAAGCTCAAGACTTGTAGATACATGTGAGCCCAAGAGACAGGACTATAGCCTGCATACTGCTGGAATTGGTAGGATGATAACAACATACACAGAGGTATCTATGTATAGCATGCTGCTGATGACAGGGCAGCTTTGAGAATAAAGTTGGGGTATGGTAAGAGAGAGCTACTAGTTTAGTTCATGACTTTATACATCACACATAAAATGACTTATAGTTACTTTCGCTTAGAAATATGATACTTTCAGGATGACCAGATGACTAGAGAAATGTTACATTAACAGTTCATTTCTGCTGTGCTTATTATGATGAAACACATGAGTCACAAGTCCTGGTGTTTAAATGCAATTTAGTGATTTTGCCAAATCAGCTAAATGGCCAGATGCTGGACAGACTTCAGAAAGTACAATTTAATACTATCAAGTGTAAAGAAAGGCCATGTGATGCCACAGCCCACCCTGGAATATCTTCACTTATAGTAAAAACCTGCCGATATCATAGTATGTTGCACATGTTGCATAAAAGCAACACAGATATCCTGGATATACCATAGAGTAAGGTTGTCCATGACTTCTTAAGTAAAATTGCAGTTGGTATCTCAGCTGTTTAGGTTATTACTCACAGTATCATGAGGTCCCCAAACTGAAAGATGCCACTTCACTGTCATCACATTTTATTACTGAATTCTTATGTCTGATATCAGGCTAACATTGCTAGACAAAACCTCTGTGCAATCTTACAGAAATGGGAAATTGAAGATACATGGTATTCCCCAGTCTAATGGTCAATTATTGAAACAGAGAAGAACGTGATAAAAAAATGTTGACAGTACTAAACAAGACAGTTAATCTTACACTTCTCAAATAAACAAACATCACTACAACCCAGATAAGTTTCACCCTCCCAGCTGTTGATGTGATTGAGAATGGAAATAAAATCAATAATACCTTCTGTTCTAGTTCAACCAGAAGAAAAGAAAAAGAAAATGGGCAATCTGTTGTCAGAAAGCTCCATAAATGGGCAATCTGTTGTCAGAAAGCTCCATAGATGGGCAATCTGTTGTCAGAAAGCTCCATAAATGGGCAATCTGTTGTCAGAAAGCTCCATAAATGGGCAATCTGTTGTCAGAAAGCTCCATAGATGGGCAATCTGTTGTCAGAAAGCTCCATAGATGGGCAATCTGTTGTCAGAAAGCTCCACAGATGGGCAATCTGTTGTCAGAAAGCTCCATAGATGGGCAATCTGTTGTCAGAAAGCTCCATAAATGGGCAATCTGTTGTCAGAAAGCTCCATAGATGGGCAATCTGTTGTCAGAAAGCTCCATAGATGGGCAATCTGTTGTCAGAAAGCTCCATAGATGGGCAATCTGTTGTCAGAAAGCTCCATAAATGGGCAATCTGTTGTCAGAAAGCTCCATAGATGGGCAATCTGTTGTCAGAAAGCTCCATAAATGGGCAATCTGTTGTCAGAAAGCTCCATAAATGGGCAATCTGTTGTCAGAAAGCTCCATAAATGGGCAATCTGTTGTCAGAAAGCTCCATAAATGGGCAATCTGTTGTCAGAAAGCTCCATAAATGGGCAATCTGTTGTCAGAAAGCTCCATAAATGGGCAATCTGTTGTCAGAAAGCTCCATAAATGGGCAATCTGTTGTCAGAAAGTTCCATAAAAAGAGAGCTACAGCCAATCAGCCAAGGCATTACCTGTCTGAGACCTTGAAAGATTGTGATAATTTAAAATCCAATTGTTATACACCTGGAACAATGGGAGGTTATTAGAAATAGTCATGCAAACATGCCAGTATCCTATATTATCAATACAAAAGTACATCTTACTCTGGGTGGCCATGGTGGTGCAGTGGTTAGCATTGCTGCCTCACAGCAAGAGGTTCTCCGGTTCGATCCTCTGCTGGGGTGCCTTTTGTGCGGAGTCTGCATGTCCTCCCTGTGATCACATGGGTTTCCTCCAGGTGCTCCGGTTTCCTCCCACATCCCAAAGACATGCTGCAGGTGGATTGAACACTTTAAATTGGCCCTAGGTGTGAGTGTGTGCGCGTGTGTGTGCCTTCTGTGGAAGGTTGGGTGCCGGGCTGGCAACTCGACACTGTAAAACTCCACTGCCAATCATGAGTGGACAAGGTGATCCACTGTGGTGACCCCTGACCAGGAAAAGCCAAAAGAAGAAGACTCTGGGGTATAGCAAAAAGCATTCATATAAGATTGGAGTGATTTTATCTTAAACAAGTAAGTGCTTGTGAAGCTGCTTATAAGACACAGTTTGAGTCTATAAGTGCTGCAACCACCTTATTTTGAGGATACTCCTCACTTCATTCTGACTCTTACATAACTCAGACACTTTTCCTAGTTATATATCTCACACCTATCTTGACTCTCATTTAACTGGGAGACAGAGTATATGCTACACACCCTATCAAGATAGCTATCTAATCCAAATAGTGTTCCTGAGTGTACACCACATACTTGTTCTGATTGTCACCTAACCAACACCACACACCTATTCTGATTGTCACCTAACCCAGGGACTGTCCCTGAGTGTATCCCACACACCTGTTCTGATTGTGCCCCTACCCAGAGACTGTTCCTGAGTGTACACCGCACACCTGTTCTGTTTGTGACCAAACCCAAAGACTGTTCCAGAGAGTACTTCTCACAACCATCCTGATTGTGACAGTTTACCAAGTTATTCCTCAGTTACTGTATGTAACACTGATAATGTATCTTATCTTGGCTATCTTCTGGATGTGCCTTGTGAACTTACCTTGATACACTCATTGAATAGTGGCTGTAAACATGCCCAGATTTGATGGATTGACTTAAAAGCTATCCACATGGATTGACTATTTTACTTGCTATGCAAGTAAAAACCAAGCTAATGTTCTTATCTAATCATTGTTAATTATTGTGGCATGTCTTTATAGGCATCCATGTTTAGTGTTATGGATACCAGTCCTGTATATATCAGCATCAAATTATTTGTACATGTCATATTACATCATTAATTATAGTATAGTCCAGTATGGTATATTATTTATATATATATATATATATATATATATATATATATATATATATATATATATATATATATATATATATATATATATCTTTCTATATATATATATATATATATATATATATATATATATATACCTTTCTATATAAATACAGTAATTTAGCTTATGGAAAGGATGCAATGTACAGAGCACTGTATGTTTAAGTCTCCCATAAAGTTGCAGTGCATGTACAATGTGCAATGTCATGTGATGAAATCTTGCTTAAGAATTTTGCTGCCATGTCACTAAAGTGAATGGTTGTTTTCATATTGCTTCTTTACTTTGTGGGTCTTTCTATAATGCTTTTATGTGCCTACAATGTGACTTTGAATTCATAACCCAGAATACAGTACAGTAAGAAAGGTATTATACCAAGATTTATTTATATAGAATACTAATAACCACTCCTCTAGGTAATTTAACATTTCCCCTACAGAGGGGTAGTGATAATTAGCATCATGCTTCACAGTCATTAAGATGAAATTATTGACTTTTTAAAATTACTATGATGTGTTAGGGGTCTTTTTCCCAGGCAACCAGAGATGGCAATAACAGAGATTATGAATGTCACCTGCATGTTGATGTGCAAGGAAATAATAGCTAAACTACATTTTTATATGGAAACAAACTACTGATTTAGTTTTAAACCTTTAACATTAAATTTGAAAATGATTTTATATATATATATATATATGTTATTATATATGGCTTACAATCAAAATGTGGAATGGCAGTTTTACGACTGCCACTTATTCGAAATTGCAGCACTCAAGGTCCGCAATGCTGAATTGCAATATTATGAACCATAATAATAAATGTAGAGCTGCATTCGTTATTATGAGTTTGGCATTGTGAATGCAGATCTCGGTACAGTGGGGAGGGGGGAATTTCCCATTTTCCTCACTGTAGTGCAATCTCAGAGTTGGTATATTTAAGTTGCAGGCGGTGTGGGGGGTGCAAAACATTGATGCTAATACTGACTTTTGATTCCAAAAGTTCGGTGTTGTGAATGGGGCCGTCGCGGTGATGATTTCCGACTTTATGAAGGGATCAGTGAGTACATTTTCATAGTTTCGGTTTGGCATTGTGCATAAATGCACAACTGCCATTCTGAATTTTGATAGTAAACCATTATATACATATATCTATCTATATCTATATCTATAAAATACATGCATTTGTGCAATACAGATTTTTTCCTTTTTTTGTTGCAAACAAACTTGTTGCTTATCTTACAAAGGTGACACACTTTCTTTTCTTTTCAGGTTAAATGGTTCTGTCTTCAGTGGTAATTGCAGTTGTCTGCTACTAAAAAAATGCAGTTTAGGTAATCAGAAAGTCCTGTTTTAGGGATACTTTTAAAACTGGTGCTTTATTTGTAGTTGAAGGTGAACAGATAAATGATGTGACAGAGAGAGGACTCCAGCATATCTAACATAGTTACACTGTTTCATCTATATTATAAACCACCTTTGTACTACATTTTGCATATAGATGAAACAATACTTCAGAATATAACAACATTCACTAAATCCTTAATAAACACTTAAAATATGTATTTAGTATATTTGAGAAGCTGCTTGCTGCCCTAAGGATTGTGATTTCACATAAGAATTACAAGATGAGATTTATTGGTATGATGCAGAGGTATTGATTGTTCTGGAGATTTTACTACTCACTGTCATTTTAGTTCTGTATGAAAATGAAGCCTTCTTCCTGTGAAACCGATTTACCTGATGTATTTAAAAAGAATGCATTATCTTTTAGACATCTGTTTTATTTCTGTAAACAAAGTACTTCTGCAAACTGCAAGGGTCTGAAGTCTGCATATAATTATTGGAATTTGTTTGTGGTGTCATACACAGCAATGTGTTCTTCCTTTGTTCTTCTCAGATTCAAAACATTTATGATGAAGAGATGATGAAAGGTTTTCTAAGCTGCATAACTTCAGTATGTGAAGATAAGGAGTGTGGCCAAGGGTTCACATGTGTAATGGCTTTACAGCCATCAACTTTTCATAACACCAAGTACAATAGTTAGTTTTTGTGACAAAGGTACTACAATGGCAAATGTATGATTTATATACCAGTATTAAGTCGAGTAAAATAAGTATGTGGATTATCATCTTTGTGCGGTTTAGTAATTTTCAGATGTTTCATTTGAAGTGAACATGACATATGGAAATATATTGCAGTATTTGAATGTAATTATTATTTGTGAACCAGTGATTTCACTGACTTAGTGAAGCTTTAAGAGCACACTCCACCATACCTCTCAACCTCTTAGAGCAAGAAATCTGGCAAAGCCAAAAATAGAAGTGAGACAAAGGCCCCAAAATAGAGACATTTTGAAATATTGCTCTTACAAACTTAGAAAGTTGATAGAATACCAGATTTTGCATTAACATAAATTTTCTGGTCTGAAACGCAAATGTCTGTCATTATTTTCTAACTTTAATCTTTAATGATTTTCCATTAATTTGACAGAAAAACGCAGTTTTATGTAAAACTGACCAAAAATATGAGTCAAAAATCTGGACATTCTGCAAAAATCTGTATAGTAGAGAGGTATGTACTCTACTATTAAATGGTAATTTTTGTCAGCTTTCTGCCAATTTGGTTCACTCAGTAGTTACTGTGAATCTTTCAGTGAAGCAAAATATACTTATGTTTCTTGATTTTATAGACCACAAAACTTTTCATTTCTTACATAAACGGATGATATTTATTCATTTTTATGACACACTACAGCAGAATTCATTGTTTCTACCTATGTCACTCTATATTTCATTTTATTGACATGACAGAGCTCATGCAGCCTGTAGTCATTTATTTTTTGGGGATGTGTTGCACTGGTTCAAAGTTGCAGCATCAAACCACTTATTATGAGGGACAATTATTGCAATGTTGTATACACATCGTAAGGGTATGGGAGGGCCACCCCTACTGTTAATATGATGAATGGAGGGGGGCAGCGAAAACAGATGCAAAAAATATATATCTAAGTAGTAGTCTGCCAGTAGTAAAAGCTATGAACAAAATGCAGCATGCTTCTTATAATAACCAACTACTCTGTAACAAATCTGTATAGTGTGTGTGTGTGTGTGTGTGTGTGTGTGTGTGTGTGTGTGTGTGTGTGTGTCTGTGCGTGTGTGTGTTTGAGAGAGAGAGACAGATAGTATATATTATAACTTTGTAAATATCCAGGTACATATACCTACACACAAAGGCATACACGCACACACACACACATACACACACACACACACACACACACACACACACACACACACACACACACACACACACATATGCACACACAAACACATATATACACGTTTCTTGTTGTGACAGTGGAGCTGGTATAGTTATGCTGGTGGGTGTATGTAGTGGTTTGTTTCCCCATACAGGGGAGCAGACTGCATGTCTCTCTAAAACAATTTTCATTTGTGTGTAGGCCTTTGCTACTGTTTTGTATTGTGCATCACTTCTCTATTTAATTGCTGTCATCTGCTGTAAACGTTTTTTTTATGATTTTATATTTGCCTTTTGGTTTAGTTGACTCCAACTGATGTAATCATATGTAACTTTGTACTGTATCTATAGCTGTGTGTGTGTGTGTGTGTGTGTGTGTGTGTGTGTGTGTGTGTGTGTGTGTGTGTGTGTGTGTAGATATCTGAAGAGTATGTGTATATGCAGTAGCACTGAGCATCTTCAAATGCTTAGATGGTCAAGATATAAATGCATATTTTTACTGAACTGAGATAGTTCTCATATTATGCTATCAGTAAGTATGTATTTATTGATAATGGGGCTACATGTCTATGTGGTAAGGTGTGGTAATGCAGTGAAACTACTGTAGAGTTTTCTCAGTGGTAGTGCATTTTTCTGATTGAACAGCAGCACTGTTTCACTGTGGGTAAGATTTTTTCCTGTCATCATTGTTATGGAATTGCAGCAAGAAAACCCAAAAGCAGTGTGTATTCCAGCAGCAGACCCAAACAGAATTCCAAGCAAAACCATAGCTAGTAACAGGCAGAAAGGCAAGGCTCAGCAGTTGTAAAATCCACAACATTTATTAAAAGTTGCCCCTTTCACAGTGTTCACCACCGCTTCATAAGACAAAAAAGTAAAGCAAATGAACTTCTTTTATAGTAAGTTTTAGTATCAGTTAATGAACCAATGCAGAATCCTAATTGATCCACAAGGCATTTACTTTTAAAGCAACAGCATCTAAAAAAAGCACATAGAAAATTGCAGTAAAAACACAAAAATGCAAAATAATACATTTATTTACTTTTCTTTGCCTTTAATACTGGTTTTAGGGGTACATGGTCATTCAGACCCATTCCCTATGCTCTCCTAATCTTAAAATCCACTTTAATTCTGCATTTTCCGTCATGTTTACTAAGCCCCTCCCCCACACTCTCAGTCACAACTTGTAAAACTTGGAATACAAATGTATGTATGTTGTCATTTGTTAGTGTGTGATTTGCTAAAGCACTACAATCATTCCCTCTCCTCGTGAAATACAAATGATCCCGCACTCTCTCTTTCAATTTCCCATTAGTTTTACCTATGTAAAATTTGAAACCAAAAATTTGGTTCAGTCAAGTGCAGAAAAGCAGAAGGCAATCTGGTGAAGAAGACTTGAGACAGACAGAAAGAAGGTAAGAGGAAACAAGGACATCAAGCAAAGAGGTGGATGGATTGTGTGAAAAAAGATCTGCAACAGTCAGGTATGAATGTCAAAGAAGGCAGGAATTTGGCATTGCATCAAGGGAGAAGGCGGCAGTTAACCCGATTCCCTGACTCCATGTAGAAAATGGGAAAAAGGGGGCTGATAATGATGATGATAGAGTAGCTCCTCAATAGAAAGGCTTGCTTGAGTGGTAGTATAGGTTCTAATGGCAGGAAGGTATGTGAATGCTGGCTTTGTGATCTGCATTATTACCAAAAAGATCAATTACAATTTTTTTCATTCTCAATAAATGCAGTTCTCGTTTTTTTTTATGATAATTAAGTAACTTTCAGTATATTACTATATATATATATATATATATATATATATATATATATATATATATCCAACTGGGGTAAACATTTGAAATGTTGGTACATGCTAGAGTGGGTCCTGAAACATAAAGACTGATTGGCCATGAAAATGGACTTATGTGTATAAGTCTGAGGTGGCCATTTCTTAGAATATCCCGTTTTCACCAAGGTATGATGATCTCAGAGTTGATATATATAAGTTCAGGGTGTGTGTGGGACAAGTCTCCATACCAGACGATGCAGTGGAGCTTGCCCCCTTGGAAAAAAGAAGTTTAAAGGAAAACAGCAATTTTCAATATTCACTTTTCTGCTGTAGTTTTGGTTGCTTTTTTTTGGCTTGTCAGCATTTGGCATTTCAAGTGCCAACATTTCAATATGGAAGCCATCTATCTGTCTATATCTGTGCATATTTACACATATATATATATATATATATATATATATATATACACACACACACACAGTGGATATAAAAAGTATACACACCCCTGTTAAAATGCCATGTTTTTGTGATATAAAAAAATGAGACCACAATAAATCATTTCAAAACTTTTCCCACCTTTAATGTGACCTATAACCTGTGCAACTCAATTAAAAAACAAACAAATCTGTTAGGGGAAAAAAATATAAAAAATAAAAAAAAGTACAGTACACTGGTTGCATAAGTGTGCACACATTTAAACTAATACTTTGTTGAAGCACCTTTTGATTTAATTACAACATTCTGTCTTCTTGGGTACACACCTGCCATCAATTAAAGCGACTCTGATTAACCTCAAATAAAGTCCTAGTAGCATTTTCCTGACTTTTACTCATTTGCCTGCTACAGCAAAAGCCATGGTTCACAGAGAGCTTACAAAGCATCAAAGGGATCTCATTGTTGAAAGGTATCAGGAAAAGGGTACAAAAAATTTTCCACAGCATTAGCTATACCATGGAACACAGTGAAGACAGTCATCAAAAAGTGGAGAAAATATGAGACAACAGTGACATTGCAAAGAACTGAACATCTCTCCAAAATTGTTTAAAAGCCAAGACAAAAACTGTTCAAGGTGGCTGCCAAGAGACCTACAGCGACACTGAAGGAGCTGCAGGAATTTCTAGCAAGTACTGGTTGTGTACTACATGTGACAACAATCTCCAGTATTCTCTGTATGTCTGGACTATGGGGTAGGGTTGCAAGATGGAAACCTTTCCTTACACAGAAAAACATCCAGGCCCAGCTAAAAATTACAAAACACTACATCAAGTCTCCCAAAAGTATGTGGGAAAATGTGTAATGGTCTGATGAGACCAAGGCTGAACTTTCTGGCCACAATTTCAAAAGGTATGTTTGTCGCAAAAACAACACTTCGCATCACCAAAAGAACACCATCCCCCCAGTGAAGCATGGTGTTGGTGGCACTATCATGCTTTGGGGTTGCTTTTCTTCAGCTGAAACTAGAGATTTAGCCAAGGTGGAGGCAATTATAAACAGCTCCAGATACCAGTCACTTTTGGCCCAAAACCTTCAGGCATCTGCTAGAAAACTGAAGCTGAAGAGGAATTTCACCCTTCAACATGACAGTGACCCCAAGCACATATCCAAATCAACAAAAGAATGGCTTCACCAGAAGAAAATGAAATTTTTGGAATGGCCCAGCCAGAGCCCAGACCTAAATCCAATAGAAAATCTGTGGGGTGACTTGAAGAGGGTTGTGTACAAGAGATGCTTCACAATCTGACAAATTTGGAGTGCTTTTGCAAGGAAGAGTGAGCAAATATTGTGAAGTCAAGATGTGCCATGCCAATAGACTCCTACCCAAGAAGACTGAATGATGTAATTAAATCAAAAGGTGCTTCAACAAAGTATTAGTTTAAGAGTGTGCACTCACAACAAAGAATTAGTTTAAGGGTGTGCACACTTATGCAACCAGTGTATTGTACCTTTTTTATTTTTTATATTTTTCCCTAACAGATTTGTTGTTTTTCAATTGAATTGTACAGGTTATAGGTCACATTAAAGGTGGGAAAAGTTCTGAAATGGTTTTTTGTGGTCTCATTTTTTTATATCACAAAATGTGCCATTTTAACAGGAGTGTGTACACTTTTTATATCAACTTTACACACACACACACACATATATATATATATATATATATATATATATATATATATATATATATATATAGGTTGAATATAAGTTGTTGAAAGATATCTTGTTGAAAATGAAAAAAAAATCAATATCAAAAATAAACTGCTTGGGGGCGTGGCCAAGATGCCTAAATGTTAGTAGCACTTCTCTGATGCTCTGTATCTAAAGATTGTTTCTGACAGGATTTTTAGGTTCTAACCTAAATAATTTCAAAAATTTTCATCACAAGTTATATTTCTTGGTACTGTGGACTATCTAGAAAGAAGAAATTCAACTTTTAGAGTTTGTACCAAGAAATTTCCTGTAAGAGGTTCTGAAGTACTGCAACTCTGTACAATTGGACCAAACTATGAATCACACAAGAGGTTCTCCTCAGGACAGTTCCATGAAAAAGGAATGTCACACAATAATTTACAGCATCCAGTACCTCTCAGTGAAGATGGATAATTTAGAAAAGATTATGGAGAACATGATAAAGGAAAGTAAGAATCAAATAGAAGACCTGAAGGAAAGTATAACCAAACATTCAGAACAAATAGCAGCCATAGAGGAAACTGTAAATGACATTAATGGGAGACAAATGGAAAATGACACCCAAATTGATTTCCTTCTAAAACAGAATAATCATTTACTTGAGAAAGTCGACGACCTGGAGTGCAGATCAAGAAGGAACAATGTCATAATATATGGGGTACCCGAGAAGATGGAAGGAAATAACATGGTCCAGTTTTTAAATGAATGGCTGCCCAAAATATTAAACCTTCCTGAGTCTCTCTCATTTGGGATCAAGACAGCCCACAGGTCTTTATCCAGCAAATCTGCTTCTAAAATCCCTAATGCAGTGAGATCTACTATAGTTAAATTCTTATCCACACAGGATAAGGACTTAGTATTAAGAGCAGCTTGGTCGGGAAATCCAATACAATTTGAGGGGAAAAATATAAGGTTTGATAATGACTATACCTCAACTACAATAACAAAAAGGAAAGAATATGTCCTTCTCATCAAAAGCTTGAAGAAAGCTGGCATAAAAGCTCAGATCTTGTTCCCTGCAAGAATTAAAATTACTCTCTCAGCTGGACAAAAAATATTCAACAACCACGAAGAAGCAGCAGAGTTTGCCAGAAAGAATAAACTGTTGGATAAATTAGAAGATATGGACGTGTAATTACATAGTCTACAAAGACAAGCTATCAATGGTAATTCATTCACAAATGATAAAAATACTTAGAAAAAAACTAAAAGGAAAGTAATTTTTTTATTGTCACTTGTAACCTTACTCATCTGACAGAATTGATCCAAATACTTTTAACCCAAATGAACAAATACTAACTTAAAGGTAAAAAAAGCTTCTTCTATTTTATATATATATATATATATATATATATATATATATATATATATATATATATATATAAAGCCTTATATAAAAACAAACAGTTCAGTGATGATCTAGTTGCTGATTGTTGGAGTAGCACCTTGTATAAATACTAAATGTAACTAGTATATTGCCAACGGCTTGTGTATTTCATATGTGCACTTATGCACATTAAAATATTTATAATAGGCTAATAACATCTTAGATGCACTAGATCCTTTTAGTAAAACTGCTGATAGAAGGTGAAAGTAATAATATGTTTATTTTTTTTAACTTGATAGTGTTGTACACTGGGAAATACATGGGGGCAAGTGTGCCCACAGGCAGGTGCAAGGGGGTGCACTTGCAACCCCCTGGAACCGGCTCTGGCTGAGAAATTAATTTTATTTTAATTTTAAAAAATTATTATTTTTTTTTAAAGGGCATACCTCTTTAAAAACACCCTTTGCAGCCCGTCCAGTCGCACAAATACAACAGGTGTTTGTGACCTGTTTTCATCTTCTGTGTCTGTGCGACTGATGGTTTATGTCTTCGTCTTTCGCACCTACTGGGAATTTGAATTCCAGAGGACATTCAGACTGCGGACGAATGTAGAAGTGAGAGGTAGGTGTGTATGTGTGTGTATTTAAGTATTTAAGAGATATGTGTGTGTGTAAGAAATAGGTAGGTAGGTAGGAGTCTGTGGCTACAAGAAGTAGGTAGGAGTGTGTATGCATGTATGTAAGAAGTAGGTAAGTAAAGGTATGTGTGTGTATGTGTGTTTTAAATGTGTAATTAGTTCTTACTTAAACAGGGCAGCTTATCCTAGGCAGGGTTATGCAGTCAACTCCCCCACAGAACAGTAATAACCAGCAGGCAACTCCATAATTATACATGACTCCAAATAAGTAAACATTTACTTTCTTGAAAAAAAGTATTATCATAAGTTATCTTCAAAAACCTCAAAAAACTATCAGTCATCTTTTCTAGCTGCATCTCAAGCTGAGCACCCATACTCTGCAAGCCTCCTTTTATATCACTCATTACACAATCCCAACACAACATTATATTACAGAACATTATGATAATTATAAACTCATGCAAAATAACTTTACTGAAGGGGGATGAACTGGAGAAAATTATTGACAAAGTAATTATGAAACTTGTCTCACGAAAAACATACCATGATTAATGAATCATCTAACTAAAAATTCACAAGGGTCCCCAGATTGCTACCCACTTTGTTCACAAGAACATTTTGCTCCATCTAACCATTAAACACCAACAAAGCAGTGGAAATATAAATGTAACATACCTGAGTTTAAAGTATGACACAGATGGGAATGTTAAGTATGAATGACATTAGACTACAGATCTATTTTATATAGATAAAGTATCAAAAGGAACATAGTAATTTAAGTAACAGTGGTAAAGTACAGTACAACCTGCATGTAGGTGCAGTGTAAACAATTTGGGAACCCTCATCAAACTTCAGCTTCTGAGGACCCCAACAACCCCCATACATTCAGACATTATTTTTTGATGGTACAACCACATCTGTGTATGTATATATGACAATCTACACAAACAAACTTTAATATCATGAATACAAAGTACATTGACTGCCTTTTAGCTGCAATATTTTTATATTTTTAAGCATCTGTATCATATTAAATTAGTCAGCATCACTAAGAGCCATTCAAATCTTAAACTTATTTGCAGCTACAACACATATGCCATGTATCCCAGGTAATGACACAAATTACAGCTTTGCTAAGAATGCCACTGGAGACCCAATCTGATACAGAAAGCACTCGGAAACCAACTATACCAGCTTCGACCATGAGATAGTGTAGCAGAGTCCTTTGCATCATAAGTGCTCACTTCTATAACCTTGAAAGCAGTCTGTTATACACAAATTAATGGGACAACTCAAAACAAGTTATTTTTGGAAGGGGAGCTCTGTTCTCCCCCACCATCACCACATATGGAGGGCAAGTAACCCACCACATTTAACTTATATTTACTAACTCCATGGCTGCACAACACTGGAGAATTTCCACAAAACACTGGCTCAAAACTTTAGACAATCATTTGTTCCACTTTGACAAGAACAAACAACTTATTTCTGAGATTTTCCAGACAGAAGACAAACAGAGAAGCCATTAAACGACTATACGTGAAACAGTAGCTTAGAATTTTGAAATATTTTTTTAAACTGTTTGGTGTACTCACATGCCCTATGTGGTTCAGTGTTTGCTCTTTACTGAGCATCTTCTTATTAAACACGACAATACTCCACCACAGCAAGCTCAAGGATGTAAGGACACCAAGCGTGAAGACAAATCTTTTATTCCATGACAAAAGGGCACAGACTGAGCGCTTTCCCCAGTCAAGCTGGTATCATCAGAGTCTGTGTAACAAAAATCCATTCACACTTAAATACACATCCACACACCCTAACACACTTAATTGATCATTAATTCCAATTACTTTCTTAAGGGAATATTCATTGCTGTTGTAGCTTTGGTTCTTTCTGGTTTAAAAAAATATATATTTATACAATACTGAATTTCATTCTAGTGAACATACAAAATAGTTATCCATGATCAACAATCATCATGTTTAAATTCATTAAATGAATATTCAGAAAATTAAATTAAATTAATTTAATTTACAATAAATGTAAATTTTGATATGTAAAAAAACAAAAACTTAGAATTTATTACATTTCATATTACACCAGCTCTCTGCTTTAAATGCAGTTTTAAAGAAATGTGGTCATTTAATCCTGGATATCTGGTGGCATTCAATCTCATCTGCCACTCAGATTCCAGAACTGCCACCCTATTACCAATGTCACCAGGCGCAAAGGGCATCACCCTATCTATAATAAAAACCAGGAATCTAGTAAAATTATTACACACCTTACTATGCAAATATAAAGCATTGTGCATGTCCCTTTTTCTTATGCTTCTATTGTGTTCACAAATCCTATTTCGTAACCTACGAGTAGTCATGCCAATATAGTATGCATCACAGGTAGCACATGATGCTAAGTAAACACAATTCTGTGTATTACAATTGCATAAACCTGGGCATGCTATCGTACGTCCATAGCTCACTACACAAATGTAGCTACCGTCAGCTATAAATCTGCAACTAACACAGTTGCCACATTTGGACATCCTAGATCTAATGTACCTTTTCTCCTCCCTTTCCAAAATGTTCTTAATATTGTTGCCCCGACTAAATACAATGTTGGGACTTCCACCCAACAATTCTCTGGTTTGTGCATTGATACAGTGATCCCAATTATTCCTAATACTAACACAAAATTCACTGGCCATGTCATTAAACCTTAGAACAAAACTAAGATTACCCTTCTTTAAACAAGCCTCCCCATTACTTTTTCCTTGTACTAATACCAAGTTATCATTACCCTTAAGTATAGGGATATAAACAGTGTTCCTTTTCCTATATATCTCCTTTTTAGTTTTCAATAATAAATTCATTGGGTAACCTCTCTCCCTAAATAAACCTATCAAGGTATACATCTCTTTCCTAAACAGTTCATCGCTACTTACTAGCCTTGAAAGTCGGACCATTTGTCCTTTTATCACCCCCTTCCTTTGATGAAAGGGGTGACAACTTTTAAAATGTAGCATAGAATTGGAAAAACTAGGCTTCCTAAATATGTTACTCACAATTTTTCCTTCCTTCTTAAAAATAGAAATATCCAAATAATTAATGGACATCTTGTTCCACGTATATGTGAATTTGAAAAATCCCGTGGTTTGGTTAATATAAGCCATGAATTCAACAACTTCACTTTCACTTCCCTTCCACAGGATAAAAATGTCATCCAAAAATCTGTTGTACATTAAAATATGTTCCCTATACACTGATGACAAAATGTGACATTTCTCCCAAGACAAAAGGACTAAATTGGCATACACCGGGGCACATCGGGCCCCCATCGCCACCCCTTTTATCTGCTGGTAAATTTCTCCTTCAAAAGTCAAGAAGTTGTTGGTCAAAATAAATCTCATGAATTCAATACATATATTTAATCTCTCCACATCAAAACTTGCACTATTTAATAAACTGTCATGAAATAATTCCAACCCTTCATTATGGGGGATAGTTGAAAAAAGGTTCACCACATCGATGGTTAAAAAACCATATGACTCAACATCCATATCACCTATCATTCTAAGCCTCTCCAAGCAATGCCAGGAGTCCCTAATAATGTGTGGTGCATCCAAAAGTGCTTTCTTACAAAACTGGTCCACAAAGGCTGCCATAGGTTCTGTCTTTGACCCCCTTGCTGATACAATCGGTCTAAATTTCAAATGGTCAGTTCCTTTGTGGACCTTCGGAATTCCGAACAATTTAGGTAATTTTGCATATTTCACACTAAGGTAATCAAAATCATCCTCATTAATAGCCCCCTGATACATTGCATCAAGTAAGTATAGATCAATTTTACTATATGCCCTATTCATTTCATGTCTCGACACCCTACTATAAGTGTCTTCATCACCTAACATTTTCATGATGATCCCACTATAATCCACTTTGTTCATAATGACCATCCCGCCCCCTTTATCGGGGCGCATACATCTATAATCATTGGTCATAGTTAATTCATACATGACCTTTCTCTCATTAACAGATAAATTGTCCTGTACCTGCTTGTGTTGTGCACATAATCTCCTAAAGTCACGTTCGACCATCTGTTCAAATACATTTATGTCAGCATTGGTAGGGGGCATGAAAGTACTCTTCCTTTTCATTACCGTAGTGTCAGCATAAGAATTGGAAATTCCTGTCCTCAAACTTGGAGTCAAAAAATACAAATGAAGATTTAATTTCCTCGTGTATAGTTTTAAATTTACTAAAACCTGTGTTATGTCCATCCTAAAACTTGGAACAAAGCTAGTGCCTTTGCTAAAAAGTTCAAAATGAGCTTCACTGATTATCATGTCAGTGTAGTTATAAATCGTGAAGCCCCCATTTTTTAACACCTCATATCTCATTACAGGCTCCATTTCCCCTCCACAAAAATGAGACAAATTGAATCCCTCTCCTTCACTAACCAAGACATCATTACCTAAATCACTGTTAGTGTAAAGTGGATTCCTCATGAAATTACATGATTCCTGCCTAACAAGATCAGTATGACAAACGTCATTTTCAGAATCCCATGTACCTGAATTGCCTTCAGAAAATTGCTCATGTATATCAACATTAAAAACACTGAAATTCCCTTCACCACATCCATCACTTGTCTCAAATTCACCATTCTCACAACATTCACCCACATTCTCATTCAAAAAACAACTTACAGCAAAGCCCAAGTCAAAACAGACTTTAAAATCATTGTATATTTCATATTGGCTACAATTGTCCATTAATATCTTTGATTCCCTCTCCTCGTTGGATATTGGTCCGGAACATCCCTCATTACAGGCCTCCTGCTGAGAAGCCTCTTGGACCTGCGCGGATAATTTTCGGCCTCTAAAAAAACAACATCCTCCTCCTCTGGTATAGACACCACCTTATAGGTGCGAGCATCCTCAGGGGTCGCCATAAACACACTGTCGGATCGCATACTAAAATCTTTTCTACCTGGTGGATATGCCAGTCCCGTTTTATACTCATGAGTATCTCTGGTTAATTTCTTTTGTTTAATGGACCTACTTTTAGTGACAAACATTTCTATATTTCTAATCACTTTATCAAAATTCTTCCTATGTTCAAAAAACAATAAATCAGTAGTGATACTTGTATGCAATGAACTAATCTCCTCATGGAGTTTAGACAGTTTATAGCTATTGTTGCGTATGATTATGTCAAGTAGCTCCATACCTGTTTTATCAAAAAGAACAACCAGTTCTTTGAAGCTATCCGAATCAGTTTCTATGCCCATAGGTAGCTTCCAGACATGCAGCCCCCTGGGGACCTGTTTCAATTCCTTAGATGTAGTCAAAAAGGAATTGTCCAATTGCATAGCCCTGTATTTCCTACAAAGCTTTTCGTATTTGAAAATCTGTTCACGTAAAGTTAGAGGATACTGTTCCCTTCCGCTATTGCTGTTACCGAATGCTTCTGTAGCGCCCAAGCTGCTGTCAAATTTTGGCGCCTCGAACCAAGTGTTCAATTCATAGGTGCAACCTGCACCCGCCGATGACGTGGATCGCTCTGGTCCATTCGGACTCCTTCACCTCACGTCAACCCCATTGCTGTTCGTCAATGCTCCGCTGTATGTGTTAGGGTTGCTGGAATTATTTATCCTCTGCCCCGGGGTAATACCGTCAGTAGAATGCAAAGTAAACAGCCGTACCTCCGAGTCTGTCGGACTAACATTAATGGTTTCCTTATGGGTCTGCGTCTCCCCATAAACTTTAACCAGTTTGCCGATCACATTAGTTAATTCTCTGAGTATGTCCTCCATGCCCAGTTTGCCAAACTTCTGAAAAAATTGCTGGATAGAATGTATACACCAACCAAACGAAAAAAGGAACCAAAACCAGGATCCACAACTGATAATCACGACAATACTCCACCACAGCAAGCTCAAGGATGTAAGGACACCAAGCGTGAAGACAAATCTTTTATTCCACGACAAAAGGCCACAGACTGAGCGCTTTCACCAGTCAAGCTGGTATCATCAGAGTCTGTGTAACAAAAATCCATTCACACTTAAATACACATCCACACACCCTAACACACTTAATTCTTCTTATTAAAGTTTTAGAAATATACTTCACAACTAGTGATCTTCAAATTATTTTACCTGGCATTGTAATACTCAAATAGAGCTAGCAGTAAAATTATGTTCTGTAGCCCACTATACACTACAGGAAATGTACACACTCCTGGGTCACATTCAGACATCATCCTCCAGTATTCTTTATGAGAAATGGATATACAATTCTGAACAAATGTACTAGTGTTGACTATGACACAGCACTGACTTCCTTTCCCCTGTTTTTAAATCATGTCAAGCATTTTCCCTGCCTGTATCCATTGCCAGAGAATAAGCACGCCAGGATCACAATCAGTGCATCTACCTCTCAACACCCAACAAAAAAGAAAGTACCCAGTCCATCTTTGCAACCTCATTTTCCTGAACCAATACCAAGCCAGCCATGTAAGGTCTTATAAGCTAAGTCATTTATGTGTTATCAGACAGGAAACACTATCATTGATCTTCAGTCCTGCAAAGCAACTGTGGTATCTCAAGTATACAGCTTTAAACATGAGAACATCTTGCAACAGGAAGTTGCTTATCATGTGGTGCACATTCCTTCTATAAGGTAGACTGATTAAAGATCTGATAGCGGTTAAAACTTAAATGTTATCAATCTGGAGATGCACACACACACACACACACACACATATATATGCAAATACACATGTGTATGTATTCTTAAATGTATATGTTTCCAAGAATACGTGTCTGGAAAAAATGAAATACAGTTCTCAGTGGATAGATCCCCAACTGCAACAACCACAAATCTTCACACTGTAAGGCAGCTTAGCAGAAAACTGGAAGGTTTGAACCAGCATGTTGACCTGTTCCTCATTGTGAGTGGAACAGAGAAGAAGCCTGAAAAGGGACAGTATAATTTCCTGAAGAGCAGAAGGCTAAAACAATATCAATTAGAAAAGTTATTGTGGTCCTAATTATTCAACATATGTTCTTTACAATTGTACAGGATGCTATAGTAACTACACATGCTTCAATCATGGAGCTAAAGAATTTAGCCAAAGATTATATATGATGAGTTACATAATTCATTAATAAGTGACAAAGTAGTTTGTGGTTTGGGAAATGATCAACAGGGGTCAGGTTGTCAGAGAAAAGACATCTGACATTGTCAAAAGTTGTACACACTGCAGGTGAATTTATTATAGAGTAGGAGCAACAGCTGTGCAAACACTAATTAGTTTAATACACAAACTGACTTACATAAAGCAAAATGCTGTCTGTGAATGAATATGTATGTTGAAACTATGCATAATTTCTTCAGTGAGCTCAGAAACTCAATAGCACAAATTTTAATGTCATTGGAGTGAAGCTACACATAAATGGTATTGTACACATTTACACTATACACCAAGGCCCGGTGTAACATTAATGTGGAAAGTTCATTTATGCAACTGGGCTTGAGAAACTCCTTGTTCGAGATCAGCATCTCGTTACTGACTAATTCTGATCAAAAATGACTGGATCAGACTGAAGTGTGTGTGTGTGTGTGTGTGTGTGTGTGTGTGTGTGTGTGTGTGTGTGTGTGTGTGTGTGTGTGTGTGTGATACCTCTCAACCTCTTAGAGCAAAACATCAAGACAAACCCATGAATAATGGGGGGACAAGGGCTCCAAACTAGGGACAGTCTTAAAAATTTAGAAAGATGATAGAATAACAGGTTTTACATAAGCATGAATTTTCTAAATGGTATGAAGTCTGAAACTTAAATGTCTATCATTTTCTGACTTCAAACTTTAATGATTTGCCAATTATTTTGCTAGAAAACCACAATTTTATTAAAAACGGATCAAAAATATGATGAAAAATTTGGACATTCTGAAAAAATCTGTACAGTTGAGTGGTATGACTGTGTGCTTGTCTGTGTGCTTGCCTGTGTGCTTGTTTGTGTGTGTGTGTGTGTGTGTGTGTGTGTGTGTGTGTGTGTGTGTGTGTGTACAAAACAAGTATGATTTATTATTTCAAGTTGTGCAAGTTCAGCAACCTTACATAATAAAAAAACCTGCAGCCTGGGTACCCCAACCCTTACTGTTACCTGGAGGCTGGTACTCTTGAATGGGCAGACAAAGAAGGGTAGAATGCAGGCAGGTTGTCTTCACAGAGGAGTAGTAAGTACTCTACAGTATGGACACATGAATGCCATTAAGGGCCATGCCCTTATTTTTTTTTTTATATATATGGATAGGCCACAAGGTAAAGGTCTCTTCCACCATCAGAACAGTACTATGCTAGCATGTTTTTTCTCCCCTTTTTCATGCACTTGAGATTGAGGAGGCATGCAGGCTCATGGCAGATAGAAGCACTGGCAGGTAATAAAAGGGGAATAGTAAGGGTGTTGCCAGAACAAGATATGAAAAAAAAAAGAAACAAAAAGGTACAAGACTCAAACAATCAACCCTGGAACTGGATTAGAGTATTGGAAAAACTATGAGTATGCATGATGTGGTCAGGACTTTACATACATCTAGACACACACACACACACACACACACACACACACACACACACACACACACACACACACACACACACACACACACACACACATTCTATAGAGAGATGGATATAGACATACATATTTGTATGCCACCTTGTTTGCTAGGAGAAGTCATTGTCAGGTATGATAGGGAGTAAATGCAAGTATAAAGATATTAGGAACCACTCATGGAGTAAAACAAGATAAGTTTATTTACACAACACTAGTATACACTTTTGCATTCAATGCTTCATCGGGCAATATTACCTGAGGAAGCACTGAAAGTGTATACTAGCATTGTGTAAATAAACTTGTTTTACTCCATGCGTAGTTCCTGATATCTTTATACTTGCATTTTTGGAATTTTGGATTATGTGGATTTATCTCTAAGAATTGTTTTTTTTTTTTTTTGAAGATGATAGGAAATAAAAGCAAGGATTTCAATCAGAAACTGTTCATGTCTCAATTACTCATTCTGAATGTCCAGGATTCAGTTATTGGCTGAAGCACTTGATTCTTTCTACACACTCCATGGTATATGTGTATCATATTCCTATGTATTTTAATTAAAAATTATATGTGTAGCCACTGTTTTGTTCTAGGAAGTATTTTATCTAGTCTCTTCAGTTTCATAGCTAATAGTGGGTAAACATGATATTCTGAAATGGATGGGTTCACTTTCAAGCAATAGTAATGAATTATTTTTCAGAGGTGTTTTTACGAACTCTCAGTAAATGAAGAAAGCACATATTCCGTATGTAATATGTAATTACTTTTGTAGTCACTGATTTCATGCTGGGAAGGATTAAGGTGATAGAAGTATATTTATATTTTAGTTCTTTTAATAATGCAGCTGGTATTTTTGTACACAAGTATGTTGTAGACTCAGGTAAAGGATCCGCGTGCAAGTCTCAGCTGAAGTGCTTCATTCTTTATCAGGCTTATTAGTAGGTATCTAAACCATTCATTTCTTTTTGTGAGATTATGTATCTGTAGTTCAGGGACATTTCTTTGAATGGGCACACCTAGAATACATCATGGTACAGCAGGTATCTAAACGTGCATGTTATGAAATTGCAGACAGTACTCATTTCATTACATAAACACTCATGGGGCTATAAATGAATTATTAAAGTGACCACTGTTACTTTGCATTTCAATGTCTCATGCTGTTTTCATAATATTTTAGTAAAGTAATGTTCTGAACTGCCATTTTCAATTATCTGCAGTGATTCCATTATTTTGTTTTGCTCTCAGCACTTCAGCTTTAGCACAAATTGTGGTAGTTAAGAAGATGAGTCGCACTGTGAGGAAAGTACATAGGTAATATTATTCAGCTCTTTAATTAGACCTATTTGTAGTTATTGAGCTACTACTTATTTTTCTTTAGTAGCTTAATTTGTCCATTGGTAGTAAGTTCATAGGTTCATAGGTTCATACTAGGCTATCTGCCCTAGGGCATTTATAAGCCTAGCCAGAGTTGTGTGGCTTTCACCACCCCTTAGGTTGAAGAATACTATACCCATTAGTTTGCCGTGCCTCTGTCCAGCAGTGATACAGAGATGATCCCCGAGGTAAACCTACAATCTCCCATCCACTGGTTAAGATTCCTCTTGAACAGAGCCAGCGAGGTGCTCTGTCTCACATGGACCGGGATTCTGTTCCACAGCACAGGGAGTCTCTGGGTGATGAATCTGTCATTCCAGCATGTCCTATTTATATCAGTGTTGAGGTTTAAGTCTCTTGCTCTTGTGGCTCTGGTGGATTTGGATTTTTTGAGGTGGAGCATGTCCATTAATTCCGGGTTGGACATGGCCTTGTATGTAAGGCACAGGTCACCTCTGAGCAGACGGTATGCGACTGAATAGAGCTGGAGTTTCTTCAGTTGGGCAGCATATGGCATATTTTTCAGCCCCTTTATCCTTTTGGTGAGGAACTTTTGGGGTCTTTCCAATTGCTGCAGTGACTTTTTTTTATTTTAAAAACAGCCTGGGTTTGAATAACTGCACAAATATATATTTGTCCTGTGTGTCATCAAAAAGAAACTTTGTCAGAAGCAGGTGCAGTGATTCTAGCAATGTTCTAAGTTCATGAGAGCAATATTTATAATCTGCTCCTATTTATTTTAGGCTTTGTCCAGATTTCTTGCATTAAGAGGTTGAGGTGTGTGTGAGATAGAGTGAAATGCCCTAGTTAGTCAGCAGGTGGAATTTATTTTCAAGTGCATTTTCAAGGAACTGTGAGCTTCAAGGGAAGAGAAGTATAATGCTACTCATGCTAAGCCTGCTTAAAATGCACAGATGTTTTTGTTTAGCAAATGGTATCACTATTGTGGTATAGAATTTTAAAGCAGTGTTAGTAGCACAGCAGGTAGCATACTTGCTTCTTGATACAGAGGGCAATAGGTTCTACTCCTACAACATGTGCATTTGTATTTTAAGGGGGTGGAGAGCTGCAGTCCTAAGTATGTCCTCCTTTGGATGAGATGCCTAATAGCTATGAACCTGTTTTTCAGCTTGCCACCCATTCCTTATTATAATATACCAACTTACCATTTTTTTCTAATATAACATAGGCAATTTATTCTTCAAGGGCAGCAGGCATTAAATTTGTAGATGAAACGCTGAAATATAAAGTTGTTTTCTAGCAACAACCTCTTCATTAGTTTCAGATCCCTTTAATGTGGAATTATTCAGATGACTTTTACTTCTGCAGAGATTGTGCATATTGACTGATGCTGGTGGACTGTAATGACAAAAGTCTGAGTTGCCTTTATGGTTGAAGTGTTCTGATTTGGGCAGGTTGTCATAATTGGTTCATATGATTTGTTTCATTGCTTAAAGGAAAAAATATTCAGAACTATAAATTTAAAACACACTCTAACAAGTGGTGCTGTATTATACAAGGGATATAATTCAATTATTATATAGTATAATTAATACAGTCAAGAAGGTAAATCAAAGTACTTTTGCATGTATCTAAAAATGTGTACAAGGAGCCTATGATTTAAAAACAGACCAAAGGTAAACTTACTCTGCCACTGGCCAGATGCATTTTCTTTGAATGTGGGTTTCAATGCTGTTTCAGTGAATGTGGGTTTCAAAGGTAGAGAGGTTTTAATGCTAAGTCTGTTTTCATTGTAAGACTATTGCTTTGTTTAGGTTTAGTAAATGTCTATCAGTGTTTGTGTTTTAAATTTTGAAATAAAAGTTGTAAATGAAATCCAAATATCTGTAATCATTGTAGAAGTAAAGCATAAAGCAGTATGCACCCTGAGAGATTTGAACAGTATCTATGACAAATGGGAAGAAATAGCCAAGTAATGGGAAACTGGAATGACTGCGTGGGCAGGGGGGGCTGTATGGACAGAGGGGGTGGGGCTGCATAGGTGGGGCTCTGGGTTTGCACCCCCCTGCAAAAAATCCTCCGGGCTCCCTTGCATGGGGTGACAGTGTAAATGCATTTGCCAAGTTTACTCTAATTTGTTATTTATTATAATAAGATGGTAATGGGAGTAATAATGTGTAGAAACTGATATTTTATACTTATAACTGAGTATATGTGTTTTAAACCATACTGTCTTATTTACTGTATCCATTAATAGGGTAGGCATTATCAGTTTTGATATTTCACAAGTCCCTGATATAACAGTTTCTTTTTTACCTTCATCTGCATGATTGTGCATGTTTAGTTTCCTTTTCCCTCCATAAACAGATGTAAATCTTGCTAACTCTGTCCTCGAGACGATTTTCTTCCTAGAATGCAAAAAGCTTCACCTATTTAGTGTCTCAAGCACAGTACAGCCATTTTTTTCACTCATAGCAGTTTCCCAGATGATTTACTTTGTGAAAACAGGAAATATGTGACTTTTGAACTTTTATCATCATCACCCGATGCTCTGCGATGAAAAATACATGAGATTTCTGCTGCTGGACTCTAAAACAAACTATATCAGCTTTTCTACACTGTAGTGATATAATCCTAGCTGAATCTATTCAAAAAAGGTACTAGAAGTGTTTTTTTATTTACAAAGCTATTCAGTGATGTGTTTTTAACATAGTAATCACATTTTACTGTCTGGATAAATGCATGAAGTTATTTCAAATACTTCTAATGCTTAGTAATGTTGGGGTAAACTGATTCTGCTTGTTAAAACAAAAATGAAGTATTATGTTTACTGTGGGAAAAGAATGGACACAATAACATTTATAGTTCTGACAATATGCATATTTATTATTTTACTCTAATTGATAATCTAAAAATCACATGCAAGCATGATAACATATTTTAATGATTCTACATGTATGCATCTTCTGGATATATACAAATAGTAAGAACATAATAGAAGACAAACAGTGTTCAATACATGAGTAAATAAGACAGGACAACATTCATAAGTTTAGAGAAAGCTTTGTTTTGTTTCTCATAACTCTCATACAATGTTCTCTGTAAAACGTTCATTTAATAAATCCTTGTTAGCATTTCATTCTTATTATTTTCTTCTGAAACGTGTTAAATATTGGCAAGATTACATTTAGGAGATTTTATTCCTTTTACATTCTATTCTAAAGTCTTACTACCAATTGTAAAATATAAAGGACTTGATGTGAAGATGGCAGTAAGTTACTCTAAATCCTTATAAGACAAGTGTAAATCTTTTTGTTTACTTCATTATTTTATTAACAAATGTTTTATTTAGCAATCACAAGGTACTTATTACTTGAAATAGAATGATGTGTGACATAACATTTTGAAACTATCCCCCAGATTAACTAATCTTCCATGCAGGACTACTCTAGTCCTGCACGGAAGTGGCAGTTTAGGAGGAGGACGGCAGCTCACCATGCATATTAATGAAGGTGTGCTGCCTGAGCTCCAAATCCTACATGGAGAGTGGACAAGTGCAGGGGGCATGTCTGAAAGCAGAACTCTCACAATATACACGTCCCTGCAATGAAGGACTGCAGAAAGTGTAAATAAATGAGCGAGACTGCTCATAGGTGTCTGCATATCCCCACCAACAGTCCCCTATGTGTACAACAGCAACAGGGCATAAAAATAAAAAGAAGAAACCCCTTTATTTTTTTTTAAACTCTGAGAACAGCTAACCATAGGTGCGGGGGTGTGCCCATCACTAAGTTACAGTTAAAGCAGCTCAAAAGGCTGAGGATAACAAGGAAGATATAGGCAAATGAAAAACCCAGCAATAGTGTAGTGGTCAGAGCATCTACCTAACAAGCAGGCATTCCTGCTTCCCACTGCACCACATACCGTTTTCCCCTGTGAAATCTGTATATGAACATTTCTTTACATTTTTTTGCTGTATAACCTACTAAATAACATTTAAATGTGAACTGAAGTACTGTATTAAATAAACATGCAAAGTGTCAGTGTCATAATGAATAAGGCCCTAGTAAGCAGGTTTAAGCACAAATAAGCAGTAGTAAGCATATATAAGCACTAATAAATGTGTTTAAGTGCATTTGCATGGGGTAAGCATTGCCTACACAGATTAAGCAAAGTAGAAGCTAACTGAATGTAAGAAACTGCAACCAGAGGTTAGCATTGCTTAGCTCTGCACACACCCACTTACAACTGCTTTAAAGTACCTTAATCACTCTGTACCCAATGGCCCATGTTCTGCCCCACAACAAAATAAACAGCTTCTGCAAGGCTCGAACACAGGACTCTGTACACCACAGTAGTTAACCACTAAGCCATCATAGTGAGAATTATAAATGAGGTATCAGCAAACTAATCCTCACCACAGGAAAATCAAATCAAACATGTAAACTGAATCTATGTACAGTGTGATGTTGTATAACCTGCCACAGAACATAAATATGTGAACTGGAGTACTGCAGTAAGCATATATTTGAGGTGTTATTGTAATAAGGTGCAGAAGTCCCCAGGTCCCCATACGGTGTATGTACACATGAATCACGGATACTAGACACATATATAACCTGTACTGAATAATAAATCACTGTCAAAAGGCAAATATAGTGCTAACTAACTATTAAGCAATGATAAATACAGCACATCTCAACTTAGTAAGTGTAAGTAATGTGTAGGGAAGCCAATTCAATCTGCCCAGTGGTATACCTCTTTAAGCAGTGCCAACTATGGGTAAGCAGGTGTGCCCATAGCTTAGCCTTTTCAAAACTGGCCAATCATGGAAAAGTGCAGGAAATTGGCCCTACTTAAACCCAAGAGGTGAGAATACAGTTCATAACTGGTTGTAGCTTTCCCTTGCAGGCACTATGGCAATAAGAGGAGAAGGAGTGCTCTTCCAGGTGCAGGGCTGGTGCATCCAGGAATCCTAGGTCATGGCTGGACTCCTAGTTAAAGACCATGGACAGAGACTGCTGCAGAGCCAGTACCAGGGCTCCCAATATAAGGCGGAGGCCTAGGACCGTCTTGCCCATGAACTCACCAGTGCCACTGGAATACCCCAAACTGGTGAGCAGATCAGGCACCACTATGTTGACCTGAAGTGGTGGAAGGGGGACCTCTTGGAGGAGTGGCTCCAAGAGGCTAGAGCAGCAGGGGATGACCCAGCCATGTGTAAGTATCAGTACATGACCTTTGTAATAATTGCCATCTCAGGAATATCATGGCTAGGTATGGCTAAATATTCCTCTTATGTTCCCCACAGCTGCAGTGGAGTGGGCCACAAACCAGGAGGCCGACATCAGCCACCTGGCACGGTTGCGACGTGAGGCAGGTCAATAATACTCATGCTTCTACTGTCATAGGAGATAAAAATAAAAGTAGTAGTAAAGTAATTGCTAGTATAAAACTTGTATTTTTCAAGGCAAGTACTGCATACACTAGAGAATATGGCAGAAATAGTCTGATATTGTTAGTATGGCAATAGAAGTGTAATACCCTTACAAAACAGGTCCAACTGCTGGACTATATATCTATATTCTGGTATCATACGGTAATGTAGATTTGCAATCATGTAATAGTACTGTTGCATTAAGCACTGTTACCCACACCATGCACCATAAATTGAATGTGTAAGAATGCCTGTATATGACTGGTGTAATCCCCAGAGGCCATTTAGTACAACTGAGAGACACATAGACAGTAAACAGGAAAAATGCAGGCAACAAAAAATGAATAGCACATGTAACTGAGATGTGAAGTGTTGTTCTTTTAGCACACACAGCCATGGTTCAAATCCTGCCAGTGGTAATAGTCTGCATACAGACTCATACCCCACAACTGTACAGATATGTCCAGAATGTCTATTAAAGTAGCCCATATCTATTGCTTATCAACTTGTCCCCCTGGGAAATCAGTCAGATGATCCCAGATGTATAGGCAGCAAACAGGAAATAAAACTGATTGACGCACATCTATGACAAACATCTAGCACACTAGCAACTCCCCAATACCTTATGTGACTAAGAAGCCACATATTTCCCATTTACACCCCAACTTGTTAAGCTGTGGTCAGAGTGTGTACAGTAACATAGTGAGTAGTATGTGTAGAATACTAATGTGCAATCTGGAACTTTGTGTGGCAACAGTCAGGTAGTGCTAACAAACATTGGACCCACAAGTACGTTGGATACAAACAATGTGTTGATAAATACAGACCAATATATCCTGCACTGGTACTGTCCACCCTGGTATTGTAGGGGAATGTGAGTGTTGCAGTTTCTCCGAATAAGAAAGTATCACTGGTCACTGTCACCCACACTGTGCGACATAATACAACTGTGTAGGAAAGCATGTATATGTGTGTGTCAAGTCACTAAAGGTGGAAGAGGGCAATACTCTAGGTATGTCCAGGCACACCAGCATGTGATCAACACATGGTCAGAGTCTGTGCAGAAAGAGTTGGATAGCATAGTGCAAAACATTAACCCGGAATCCGGGCATATGTGTACAAACAGTAAGTGTTAACAAACATTCCCTCCACAGGTATACCAGGTAAGAGGTGTATACTGCAGGTAAAACCAGTTCATCTGTAATGATGTTGACAGCCATATCAGTGTCCAGTATAGGTCTATAGGTTAGTGTAGTAAGACTTGTAAGCTGCAGATAACAGCACTGACTAGGAAAGTAATGCTGAGTACAGGAATATACTACTTGTTAACTGACATCTTTCTCTCCCCCCACCTTATCTCCAAAAATAATCAACAAACCCACCCCAACTGGTATGTACTGACTCTGATAATGGCCAATCGTTTGATAAATATCCTAATGGTTCCCATGCATGTGCCATATTGAATTATTTCAACATTGTTGGCATGGTGCCATGAATGTACCTGCATGTTGTTCTTTGAACCACTGTTGTCCCATATATACATGCGTTCTGTTTGCTATGCAGCTGTTATCTGGTGTCTGGGTGAATGGAAATATCTAGGCATGCTGTATTACCTAACCCTGGAATGTATTGACTATTACTAACCCATATATGATGTTGAAATCTACACACTATAGACCCAACTGTCCCACCTCAGCTGGCCGAGGCACTGGGCACCAGCATGTCTGGGGCCCAACCCCGCACCTCCCTGTCCATTGGTTCTGCACCACCTTCGGGTGGAACCGCCTCAGGGGATGGGGCTCACCCCCCCCGGAGTGGGCATGGACAGGCACCTGTCACCTGTCACCAGGTTGGGGTCATGGTGCCTAGAGCGATCAATGAGGAGTTTGCTGATCTTCTACGCCAGCTTGAGGGCCACGTGTCACAATTAGAGAGTCAGGCTGGCTCTGTGGCTCAGCCCCCAGCACAGCCTTCTTCGGGGCTGTGAAGGTGCAGTGGTGACTGCCCATGGGTGGGGACCTCAATCCCACTGTTACCACTAGGGGGCTTGTGGGCTTCCGATATCCCAACACCCCTCCCCATCAAGGTGTTC